>NC_065535.1:34223170-34523170 GCF_932294415.1 Quercus robur | reverse complement strand
TGGTAATAATAATAATAATCAGTCTCTACCAGCTGATTTAAGGTTGAATTCCCGTGTAGAATTGTTAAAGAGAGTCCACACACTAAAACACATATAAATTAGAGGAACAATGACTTGATGTGATAAAGGGAGAGTTCCTGAAAAGTAAATCTCCTCAAATATTAGAAATGTTGGTGAAAGTTTTTATTCACCATTGTACTTGTTTATGTTATTTTATAATTGTAAATTTTTGCTTCATTGCATGCATTATTTGTACTCAATAATTTTGTTTTGTCATAAAATTGCATTTTGTACCATTTACCCATTACTCGTGAGCACAATGCAATTATTGCTTCTTTTTTCCTAGTTTACTAAGGCTTGTTGAGGGAAAGTAATGCTATCAATGCAATATTTTTACAACATTTTATAATAAATCCTAAGTAATAGGTTGTTATTGGCTGTTATTGGTAGAAAAAAAGTAATTTAAATGATGAGTTCAAATTAAAATTAATAACAACTTACCACAAAAGATTTGTTGGGAAAATATTGTAGAAGTAGTACCTCTCAAAGAGTAATGCTACGAATATAACAAACAACTACAAAAATTTCACAATATTTCCAAATTATTATACCATATCATTAAAAAAATAAATTAGAAATTGTGGTGGGGCCATGAATGAGTTAGCATGCAATAAGAATATTGTAAATTGTTGTGATCTTTAGTTGTATTTCGAGCATTATTCAAGTCTAAAAGCTGATAGCTAATTCTCTTCCATCGCTCAAAATATGTTCTTGATAAGGATAAAATTTGATTTCATATCTCCAATATGATGTCAATAAACACGCATTATATATTGGGGTAGAACAGAAATTGGGATTCATTGAGCATATCATAATATTCAATTGCAATTTTGCATGTACAAAAGGTGTCTTGCATAGCCACACGTACCTACAAGCACATTGTTGAGGAGTATCTCAAAAGCCTATGATCTGAAAGGCCCATACCCAAAAGGCAGACACTCCTAAGGCAAATGGGTTAGGTAAATACCGGGCTTCTTGGCCCATACCTACCTAAAACTGAAGCCTACAATTTTTTTCCCCTAATATTCATTAGTTTCTACTTATGTGAATCTTTAATTTTATTAGAACATATTTTGAGAAAATTTCCATGTATGATATAATTTGGAATGAAAAATTTTCATGCTTCCAAAAATCCATATTCTAAATGGTATACTTATCCTTCTCCAAAATATATATATATATATATTACACTTATAATTAATTTCATAAATACGATTCAAAAAAACTTTTCTTTTTCTATATTTCATTTTTGTTATATCAAACTGCTTTCATTCACATGTTCAAAGGCTCATTTTGTAATACATGTGTATGTAAATATATGTATAATGTTTACGTTTATGCGTTCCCCACATATATAATGTTTATGTTTATTTTTTCCATGTTCATTGGCTGGCGGGAACTAAATTGTCCTAATTATAAATGTAGTATAAAATTTTTTTTTTAATCTAGCATGGGCCATTAGTTGAATTTTATTTATAGATTTTTATTTGTTATAAAAAAAAACATATAACATCTTGGAGGGGCCATGGCCCACTCTAGCTCTACCATCTGCTAGTGTCTCCAACTAACAAGTAAACCTCTCTTTTATTTTTCTACCTTTTACTGTTTATCTTTCATTCTCGGCCCATTTAAACTATTTGAAAAAAAATAAAAATAAAATTCTCTCTCTTAATTTTCCTTTAAAAAAAGGTTAAAAAACAAACTATTTCAGTCTATTTGGATAGGATTAGAAAGATAGATCAATCAATCTATGTCTCTCTGTCAACGTAATCCTTAGCTGCTTTATATTTGGATACGAAATTGTTAATTTGTCAAAGATACATAGTCAGCATTGTAGTTTATATATCTAAATGTAATCTTAAATCATAATCAATCTAAACCTCAATTGTTTTTTCATTACATTTATGAATTTAAATATGATATCGCTCCAAATCAGTTAGGTGGATGATCTGGCTTCGGTGGACTACTGAAGCGGTGGATGGCCTACAAAAACCAAGCGCAGTCAAGATGGGGACCGGAGAAGACCGGCCAAACCCCCTCCGATGGCAAAGTTAGTCTCACAGGAATGAAGTTCCAAGTTTTTGGGAGTGGAGTCTTCCGAAATGTTCTTACCTTTCACGGGTTCAGACCGGTCCTTTATATAGAGATCTTGGGGACGGTTATTTGTCCAATAACCTCCCCAAGATTTGTGGAAGCCAATGAGTCCGGAGTTAACTTCCTCAACGGCTACTAAAGTTGTAACCGCTAACGGAAGTTAACTCATTTGAGGGATTCATGGTGATAGCTACGGGTTTAGTAACCGCTACAGAGAGTCGAAAGTTTTCTAAGTGTTGTGTGTTCGTCCGTCTAGTGTATGATGATCTGGTCGTCCTTAGACAGGGAGTAGATTATTAGGGAGCTACATGGTGGAAGTTTGGGTGGACACATGGGCAGAGGTTTAGGTACTGAGGTAGTGGTTCTTCATAAGAAGAAGTTAGATACGTATTAAGTTCAAGTGGAGTATCAATAATCTTATTGTCAATAAGACCATCTCGAGAATGGATGTAAGATGTGAACTTGGATCATATGAAAACCATCAATATAACAAGTAATTTCAAGCCCTAGAAAACAACTTGAGATTTTCAAAGATTTTTCATCTCAAAGTAGGCTTTAACGGAATATACCTCATGAACTAGCATATGTAATATACCCTTTTATGAGTCTCGTTTAAATGCTGTCGAAGGAGGTATCCTCAAGTCAAGGTGATGCAACAGGCAGCAAAGCATGCAAACTCCTTCAGATTCCAAAGGTGGCATATTATTGCTAAAATATTCTTGCATTGTACCAAAACAAAATTTAAAAATTCACAAAAGGTTTTAATTAAATTCCTTATTTTTATTGATCCCACCACCAAAAAAAAAAAAAAACCAATAGTACCAAAATTTCAAATAATAATTCAACTATATAATTTAAAAACAAAAGGTTTGAAATTCACCACAATTTTTCAAGGTTTAAAAAAAAAAAGCAAAAAAAAAAAAAAAAAGAAAACCTCCCGGGGAAAAAGAAACAAATAAAGTCCAATAAAAGCTCCTGTCTCTGTAACGCTCTGCTTTTCTGCTACAAACACAAATTACAAAAGTTTCCGTTTCCAGATCCCATTCTCTACGCTCAGACAAAGGCACACAGACACAGCACCAACCAAAATTAGGGTTTCTTTTTATTTAATTATTTGAATTTTTTTTTTTGAAAAACAAATTGAGAAGAGTCAATGCAATATATGAGTGGGTTTGATGTGGTCAGAGCGTAACAGCAGGTGGTGAAGAAATTCAACAATGTCGTCAATGGCGGCTCCTCGGAGCGCGATGGGCGAGAGCGTGAGGATAGTGTTGAGAGACGAAGATGAAGAGAATGGGGACGACTCGCCCTCCGCCAAGAGGCCTAAATTGGACCGATTCCCTTTGACTCGATGGGAAATCGTTGCTTCTCTCTCCGTCTTCTTCATCTTCTCCGCTGGCCTCTTTTGCGTCTACCTCACCATGCCTGCGGCGGACTTCGGGAAGCTTAAGCTGCCTCGCTCCATTTCCGATCTTCGCTTGCTCAAGTACTTTCCTTTTCCATTGTCCTTTCTTTGTTAGATATGAATTTCATGTTTTGAATCTGAAATTATTGGTCTCTTAAATTGCTAATTTTGTTATTAGAATTATCGATATTTGATTTTCTTACCGATTGTCTCAAAAGCTTAAAAAATGGTGAATTTAATCGGTTAACCATTATTCTAACGAGTACGGCTTGAGTTGATACCATGATAAATAATTAATTGTTCCAAAAGCATAAGCAAAAGGGGGAATTTAAACATTTCATTGTAATTCTAACATTAGTTACTTGTTTTCCATGACACAAAAGTGTGTGGTGTGCATTAGCTTTACAAATTGTCATGGCTTCTACATTTTGATCCAAAGTCTCCATTTGTTTTGACGGAAAAACGTTTCTGCATTTTCTGTGTTTGGTATGGCAGAAAACGCAGGCCAATGGAAAATGCATTTTGTGGGAGACTAAAAATAAGCCCAAATGCCCAATATAGTGAAAACGTTTTCTGGAATGTCACATGCTTAACATACCACTGCAAATAATCTCCACACTAATTTTCCATTTCACAACCAAACTTAGGAAAACAAGTCAGTTTTCCAGAAAACATTTCTGTCGAAACAAAAGGAGGTGTTGCTCTGCTCGTTTCATTTGCAATGTCATTTGAGTTTGTTTGTTTCTTTGCTTTTCATGTTTTATGTTGTAACTGCCTCAAGCATTTCCTGAACTATGAATCCTTTTTTTTTTTGTTTTTGTGAATTTTGCCTCAGAGATCATCTGGGATCCTATGCTAAAGATTATCCAGCTCAATTCATTCTGGGTTACTGCTCCATTTACATCTTCATGCAGACATTTATGATTCCTGGAACAATTTTCATGTCTTTGTTAGCTGGAGCTCTTTTTGGTGTCATTAGAGGCCTTCTCTTAGTTGTTCTCAATGCTACAGCTGGAGCATCATCCTGCTACTTTTTGTCTAAGTTAATTGGCAGGCCCATAGTTAGTTGGTTGTGGCCTGAAAAGTTGAGATTCTTCCAAGCAGAGGTATATCTTTTTCCTGTCTTTTATTTGTATCATAAAATTATTATTTATTTTTAACTCTGGTCATTTATTGTGCTACTCAATTAACATGAAATTTCATGGAATCAGATAGCTAAACGTAGAGATAAGCTGCTGAATTACATGCTCTTTCTAAGGATAACTCCGTCGTTGCCCAACCTTTTCATTAATTTGGCATCTCCCATTGTTGATATACCATTTCATATATTCTTTTTGGCTACCTTGATTGGTCTTGTTCCAGCATCCTATATCACAGTCAGAGTAAGTCCCTCTCTCTGACCTTCTCATTTCACTGTTATTATCTTGTTGCTCATGTTATATTTTCTTTTTATTTTTTAATGCAGAACCTTATTGATGTTGCTATTATATTGATTGCTTTACATTCCTTTTTATTTTTTTGGTGTTGTTTTCTCCTTTACAGTCATAACACTGTTATGGGAGTGTTTGATATGTCAGTTAGATTTCAAAAGTACATTTAAAAATGGCCACCAGTTATGAAATTTATTAAAAAATACTTCTGCTACATCTCCTTATTAGGTCATTTTTAGAGTTTTAGAGAAATTGACATGATTTGTCTTTGGCATGAGATAGTTCTATGTTCTTGTCATCTTTGATCATCTGTACTTGGGTGGCTGCTTTTATATATAACTTGGTCCATACTTCTCTACTATCAAAGGCATTTTTGATTAAGAAGTATTTTGGTGGATCATTTGTTGTGTCAACAGTAGGGTTTACCTAACTAGTGCTGAATTTGCAAAGCTGGGCTGAGAGAGACTAATAATAATTCTTTTCAATGTTCTCATTTTATTTTTTCCCGCAAATACTTTCTTATGCTTGCATTATTAAAGGATTTTAGCCCAAGGGGTTGGCTTAGTGGTTCTTAGGGTCTCATGATTTACATGAGATCTTGGGTTTAAAACCTCTAGCCAGCAATTTGGGGCGACCCCAAGGGATTCCTACATATAATAACCTGGAGTATTTGGAACAAGGCATACACGAGGGAATGGTTAGGTGCTCATAGAGTTTTGCATACTCTCGTTTCTCAAACTTATAATAACAATTATTAAAGAATTTCTTCATAATTGAAGAAAGGGAGACTTTTCTAGAAGCTTCATGCTTATGCTCTCATGTGAATGGTGTAAGGAGTTGATTTTTTTTTTTTTTGGATAAGTTAAATATTTTATTGCAAAGAGACACTCCTTCATGTACAATGAACGTGAAGGAGTCTGAAGAATGGACAAAAGTTTGATGACCCAAAGTCCTTGTTGGGGGCATTTGAGAAGATGTCAATGGTTGTCCTTCTCATTTCATCTCTTTTGCGTAAGTCCTATGCTAAATGTAGTATTCTCATTTTTGAGTTTGCCTTCTTCAGGTGGGTTCTACCTTCCCTTCTTTCTCTCTCTTCCCTCTCTCCATCTTTTTTGTTGCACTATTTTCTCTGTCAGCCACTTAAAGATTATCTTGGAAAAAATCAATATTTAAAGAAAAGTGCTTGTGAGCTCTAGCTCAAATGGCACCCCCTATTGTTGTAAGTGCATGATGGGGGGCGAGGTCATGGGTTCAAGACCCACTGAGTTCATGTGTAACTTAATAATAAGAAATATATAAGCAAAAGAAATTTGGCCATTAACACATTATTCTTTATGAACTTCCCTCCTTTGAACTTAAGGAGATAAGTTTTACTAATTGCAGTAAGGGTAGTATTGGATAGTAAAAAAAATTAGTGCTTTGACCTTTTAATTATTGACAAACATTTTGGAATGCACACAATTGAAAAGTAAGAAGTTCTTTATGGATGGAGTGTAGATTTCTTTTATCTTAGAAACAATGAGTAACGTCAAATAATCATTCTCTTGTGCATGGATTACCATACTGCTGCAAGTTTAACATTGTTGATAGAATTTGCTTCTTTGTTTAAAAAAGGAAATGGTTGGGGGTGGGGCACTGCTTTTTATCTTTTTTTACTGGATCTCTATTGGCCTTTCACCGCATTGTAATCGGAACTAAAAGAATATTTGTCTCTTATTCTTATCCTTCTGTCCTGACCATATATTGCATTCTTTATGGATTAACAATGACCTAAATAGTCAAGAATTACAACCTTGTGGTTGAACATGAAGCTTGTTCATAGTGGGTTATCACTTAAAAACTCTTATAAGGATTGCAGAAAAAACTACACTCCAAATTCTTAACTATGAGCAGTTGTTGATATTTCTTTGTGCTGACAAAATTCCCCTTCACCCCCCACCCCCCCCTCTCAATATTGATATGATTTGTGCTTTCTGAGAATTTGAATGCCAACATTATTCATTAAGAAACTGGCAAATGTAGTTCTAGTAAGTGGTCACTTAACTAGTTACAGTTATCAACATACATTTAAAGGTCATAATGATCATATATTTTGTTAAGCATAAAATAATTCAACTTTATAAGTTGTTATAACTTAAAAATGTGAACATCACTATGTTGATGGGTTATGTTTTATGTGGTTTAAAAGTGTTGGTTCTTGAGTCGGAGTTTTAGCGGTACTTGCAGGAATGTTGGTTATAAACAATCAACTGATGTTGGTTCTTGGACTGATGGGTTGGGGTACTTGGGCTTGGACTGCAATGCCAAACATTTCAAAGGTGAAGAGCATTGTATGATCATAGAATACCTATTAAGTTCAAGGGAACGTTTTACAAGAATTCTACATGTCCAATTTTGCTATATGGTATTGAATGTTGGGCTATCATATCAAGAAGTGATATGTTCATAAAATGAGCATAGCTATAGTGGGAATGCTGCTAAGATGGAAAAGTGGAAATACAAGGAAAGAAATTATAAATAAATAAAAAAAATCGTTTAAAGATATGGGTGGCTCCTATTGATTAAAAGACAAGGGAGAGTTGCTTGAGATAGTTTAGTTATGTGCAAAGAACAACAATTAATGCATTGGTGAGGAAAAGTGATTTGATTCAGGTCAATGAAATGAAAAGAGGTGGGGGAAGACATAAAATAATACTAGTAGTTGTAAAAGTGATATGTTAATTAATGGAGATAACAAAGAGTATAAATTTGGATAGGATAAAATGGTAACAAAATAAGTCTTGAATAGACAAATTTATGAAGTCGTAACAAATTAATCTGCCTTGGCTGTATTAGGAAGGCTACCCACACTTTGCAGCTTATAATTGAAGTGGTCAAAGACATGTAAAACACCAGTGCTTTTTTCTTCTTAAAAAGTATGTGCCATGATGAGCTAGTTAAGAATTGTTAGAGGAAAAGGCAAATGATTGAGTGTTTGTTGACATTATAGTTACCATTTTCATTTGTGACTCTGACATTGAGCCTGTTATTATTAAAGCTCTCAGGTAAATGGCGTTGGAAGTTTGGGGAGTACTGATATGATGTATGGTGGGTCTAATTGTCTGAATATGGTGAGACTACATTGGGTTGCAGGGAAACATTAAACTATCTTAGTTGCACCATTCCTAAAAATATTTCCTCCATATTGTCACCTTTAGGAATGGTGTTAGCCTTGAGGAAAGTAGAGTTTTGGTGCGTTTGTGATTGAATTCTTCCTACCCTGTTGTTTTATAGCAAGATCCATCCTGATCTTTTCCAAATATCTTTTGAAAAAATGCCATTAGTCTCTCTGGATCAAATGTGGTGTTGTCCTCTCATTTCTGGAAGAGTTTGCTTGCCAGAATGGTGATCAATTTCTTGGGGAGTACTTCATTGCTGCTTGGTGTGCTTGGCTGATGAATATATCAAAAGTGTGCTTTTGCTTCACACATACCCTCTTTGAGTGACTTTTTCATTAGAAATCATGAAGGAACAGAGAACTTTTCATGCAATTGGTTTTTTTACTTTGGATAGAAATTTTTTCAAACTGGTTTGGAAGAAAATTCCCCAATCCACTGCATGACTATTCAAATGATCATCTTTGTATGCTTTTAATTTCATGATTTGAAATCACGACTAGTTTAGATGACTTATGAGTAATATGATTATAATAATGTGCATGATCATTCACATAATGAGTTGGAGGAAACTTTTATCCTTTTACTTTTGCGTACACTAGTCTACATAGCAAGGAACCAATACAAATATGTCATTTAAAGGTTTTTCCCATACCTCCCTTTTTATCATTTTATTTTTTGGTTGCTGGATTGTTAGATAACCATGTGTTTTTCTTTTCTTTTTCTATTGGTGTTACTCTGGAATTTCATAATAGTCTCCACAGTTCATAAAATTTGGTTTTCTCAGGTTTCTACAGTCTACAGGCTTGGTAGTATATTTATATATTGTCTAAATAATTTATGTATAGTAAATTGCTTACGTATATGGTAAGTTCTTTGCTTTGTTGTTTGTCATTTTACTAATCATGTTGCTGATTTTGTCTGATATAGGCTGGTCTTGCTCTTGGGGATCTCAAGTCAGTCAAGGATCTATATGATTTTAAAACTTTGTGTGTTCTTTTCCTCATTGGTTTCATCTTCATTTGCCCTGCCCTTTTGAAGAGGAAGAAAATATATGAATGAAGGTTTCATCAGGAAGGGCCCCCCTTACATTCTTTGGTTGTAAGTTTGAAGAGGAAGCAAAACCTGAGAATATTGGTGGGGCCCGTCCCATCTCCCTGTTGAAGTTTGAAGAGGAAGCAAACAGTAGAATTTGGTGGGGGTCCCATCTCATCTTCCTGTCGAAGGCATCTTAAATTATGAACCCCTAGCTATGAATTATGATGATTAGGCCAAAACTTATTATTCGAAGTAAAGAATGTCAAATGAAAATTGAATTTAGTATAGGCTCCACAAAGTTTCAATTCTTTGGTTAAAATTATGGAGTCATTTAAGATTTGGAAAGATGAGCAAAATGATGTTTTAATGGTTATGCACATGTAATTTAATACAGATGTTGGGAATTGGCATGGCCTTGTATTTTTGTTTTGCGATTAAATAACAAAATCCTGTAGTTTACAGTTAGTCAAGTCAAGCATCATTAGGCAAAAAGGTCTTGTAGTTCAATGGAATTATCTAATTCTCTTACTATATTCCGGCCAACTTGACTTTACTCTCCCTGCCCCTTAGAGAATTTGGGTTCAAGTGACATCAAATAGAATTAAGTGAAATTAAAGAGTGCAGCCCATAAAGGAGGGGAAGCCAGACAGCTAGAGGACATTCTGTGCATGATTTCTATATAATGAGGCTCGGCCTGTAACCTTCATACTAGGAAAACAAGAGAAAGTTACGGGGTTTGTAGATTTGTTGTGCTGCTAACTGTTAAGTCGAGCTTGGCATCTGAGGCAGGCCTTGTCAAGACTCAAGATTGGCTTTGCTATAATAGACAGGTACTGCAGCCGTCCCTGGAGATTTGGAAGGTTTTATTATGCTCCGACCTATTAATATACTAGCAAGGTTCCTCAAGTTAAAGAGCCTATTAGCAATAGGAACATGCGAAGTAGCAACCTTTGATGGCCAAACTTTCCATAGAATCAACTGTGGAGTCAAGTTCCTCTGATTAAGAGGTCGTTATACTTAAATATACTATTAACAATAGTTAAGAGTTGAATCTTGTAACTCAATTAGTTCCTTACGGAGCCATTATATATACTATATAGCAATTACTAACAAAACAACCTAATTCTATCATAACAAGTCTCTTTCCAATTATAATATTTTATATATTTGCGTGATTGCCAAGAGTCTTGTAAAAAACTAACTACTTTGGGTGTTGTCTAAGAAGACATCTAGAGTTTAAATCCTCCCATAATAACTAGGAGTATTTTGATATTTTGAAAATTACTTTTGATGAATTTTGAAATTGGGAATATAATTTAAACATATTATTGAAAAAAGTATTTAAATAAATTGATAAAAACCTAATTTTTTACAAGGTATAAAACATATAAGCATAACCCACTAACCCAATTGACCCATATGGGTTGGATTGGATTGAAAATACCCTCTAACCTGACCTATGCACACTCCTAAATGTAACTATCAAATTTTCTACAAATAATAATAATAATAATAATAAGCACTTGTATAGGACGAGTTTCTCTACTTTCCTGGGAGCAATGTTAGGAATATAAATATATATATATATATATATATATATATATATATATATATATTATCAGCACTTGTTAAAAAGTGGTAAATTGTGATTGGAACATCATTTTCAAATGGACTTATCACAAACAACATTTTTATCATACACCAATTACAACAAGTCATATAACTAGTTGTAAAAAAATTTGGTGTTTATGGATTTATCGAATAGTGTCTCTCTCACATAGTCACACAGGATTAAATTTTTATTTATTTATTTGATCGAACAACAAGTGGGAGAAGGGGATTTGAACCCAAATTCTCTTTAACGTGGGAACTAAGTAGTGCCACCCAACTATAAGATTTTTGGCTCACAATTGAAACTTTCATTTGAAGTTGTCATCTGATTAGATACTATAAAGTAATATTTTATACACAAACACAATAATAATAAAGGCAAAATTATATTATTGGTTCTTAAAGTTTACCCTATAAGTCCAATTACTTACATGACTAACAGAATAATGATATGACATTTTTATAATGAAAAAATTACAAAAATTATTTTACATGTCAAAATTCAAAAACCCATCAATACCAAAATACTTGACTCCGTAAGTAATGGATTATACCAAATCAAAATTTGAAAGACTGAAACACATATGAGAAGTTATTGTGAATTTTTTAGTGAATTTCCATCAACAAAAACTATTACTTTAGCTCAATTCATTAGTTTTTGAGATTCCAAGGGTACATCTTCCAAATTATCGGACCAAACTAACCTAGTCATCATGAAGAGAATGTTCTTGTTTCTTATCCTGATTAGACGACTAGATCTTTTTGGTCAAATTGGGGTCATATATGGGTTGACAATGGTCAAACTTTTGAAAAATGTTTGAAAATATCATTTTGACATAAAAGTGTGAAATTTAGCATTTGGGTGAATTTTTGACTTAGTTTGATAGCGGCCAACCTAGGTCAAAGATTGGTCAATAAGGGCATTTTGGTCATTTTGACCTCAAACATGAAAAATTGGGTAATCTATCCAATTGGGAAAAATTTCAACTTTATTAGCATTCCCATAATCCAGGATCAAAATGGTAATTTTTGTAATTTTTTGTGAAAAAGATGGGATTTTGGCAACTACCAAGGGAAAGACCAAAAGAAGTATTATTATTATTATTTTTTTTTGTTACACTCCATATTCCAAATGTTTGATAACTTTGTTTAAAGGTAATTTTGAAAACTTTTATTTTATTTTTTTAAGAAATAACACAATAAATGAAGCTTTTTAAAAAGTTGGATTTTCTGAATATGACCAACAATTTGGGATGGAGGGAGTAGATACTAAGGAAAATTGTTTGTACTCCAATAGTAATGTGGTGCTCCCTCCTCTCACATTCATAATAAACCTTACTATAAATTTAATTTGTGTGATCTACCATGAATGTGATAGAAGAGAGCTTGACATCATCGTATTAGAGGAGTATCTAATAATTACTCATATATTAAGAATTTTTCAGCTTGGTTTGAAACATGACCGACAACTTCAATTATTTCTCAACTTTATGTGAAGATCCTTTTTTATAATTAACATAGTAAAAAAATTATTTTTGCACCTAGCTCCACCTCACTTGATTCGTCTTAGACTTCTAAGTTATCAAAATAAGACATCTCACATAATTATCAAACCTATATGAAATCATTCGTAGCTTCAAATGTTCTCCTCCGTATTAAAGTAGCTCAAATTTCAACCTCTCAGTGATAATCCTTTAACAGATCTGATGAGCAATAAATCAATCTTGAACATTCAAGCACAGCAAAAATTGCCACAAACAACCCAAATTAGAAAAATCCAGGTGTGAATCTTATTATCACTCGTATGAGAAGATTATATTGGTTCCTCCTCTTGACTTCTTATATTGTTCATTGTCCCACATTGTTTAGATTTCATATTCTGCATCATTTTTAAAATTACATCGAATATGTTAAGGCATATCAAAGTGGCATAGCATAGTCTCCATTGGAAAAATTTTCGGGTTCCGCATTATTGGACCATTGGTATCGCATAATGCTTATGTTTTTAGACAATAAATTCAGTCTACTCCAAATTGCATTTTCAAGATTATAAATCAGATTTTTTTTTGGGCACATAACATGACATCCTAGTAGGCTACATTTTTTTTTTTTTTTTTTTTGAGAAAGAACTTATGAATTTCATTAACGAAAATGAGTTACATCCAACTGTAAAAACTGATTAATATGGGATGGAACATCCTCCATCCAAACTTGAAAATCTGGTATGCGCAAAGCATATTTGGCCAGATTATGAGCTACACCATTGCCATTTCTCATAACATGAGAATACAATAATCTTGTAAATTTTTTTCCATACTCTTTCACATCATCAACCAGCAGACCCCACGGCAGTAAATTCTGTTCTTGTGCCTTCAACGCGTGAATTAAGTTTAACGCATCACCTTCAAGGATAATATTCTGGAAGCCCAGTTCATGTGCAAAGGACAGAGCCTTCAATGCAGCCAAAGCTTCCAAATCCTCAGCCGTGAACTGATAGATTAGTTTCTCTGCACAGGACGCCAAAACAGCACCCTCCGAGTCTCGAATCACCACTCCCACACCAGACATTCTTGAGGATTCAGCTTTTGCTCCATCAAAGTTAATCTTTACAAAACCATTTGGTGGTGCCGTCCACCTATTTCCTCCCCTGCCGCTGCACTCCCCTTGGATCTCTGAAACTTGCAGGTCAGTTCGGTATTGAACCAGGCTGGTCCGTGCCTTAGCAGCAATCTGATGGAGCGGGCTTGGCTGCAACCGTAACCTTGCCTTGTTCCTCTGATTCCATACTCCCCATGCCGTGAATGCTAGCAATTCTAGAGATTTCCCTTCATCAATCATCCATAGCAGCAGCTCCTTGACAGTGACAAAGCCCACCTCATACCGGAATCTCCACATACTTTGATCTGCCCACACTACATCCAGTTCCGGACATAACCATAATGCATGAAGCGGGTCCTTCACAGCATTATTACACCTCTCACACGTTGGGTCTTCAAGGATTTTCCTTCTCATCAAAGATTGCTTAGTTGGCAAAGCAAAGCGGCAAGCTCTCCACAGAAAATTTTTCACCTTTGGAGGGGCTCTCATCTCCCAAATTTTTTTCCACAGCCTCTTCTCATCAGCTGGTGGTGTTTGCCGATTTAACTCCATCTCTTCCTCCTGTTTTAGAAATCTATACCCCGACTTGCAAGTATAATTACCCGTTGGAGAATATGGCCAATAAAGAGTATCCTCTGCTGCATTACGGCTGAGTGGGATTCTCTTAATCAAGTCTGCATCTTCAGTCACAAACAGCCCATTTACCAAGTCTTCATTCCATCTTCTTGTGATTGGATCAAAGAGAGTAGCTACGGTATGATCCTCAAAGCTCTCCAAGGGACAAATTGGCAGCTGCGTTGGATGTTTTTTGGGCAGCCAACGTTGCTGCCAAATGTTGATTTTTTCACCGTTACCTATTCTCCATAAAGCCCCTCTTTGAATGATGTCTCGACCTCTAAGGATACTTTTCCAAGCATATGACCCCATCCTAGAGTCAGTAGCCTCCATAATTGTTGAATTTGGGAAGAAACGAGCCTTAAATACTTTATAAAAAAGTGATGAGGTATCATGCAATAGCCTCCAAGCTTGCTTTGCCAAAAGTGAGTCGTTGAACATAGCAAGGTCTCGGAAACCCATACCTCCAATAGTTTTCGATTTTGTCATTTCCTCCCATTTAATCCAATGGATTTTTCTTCGATCACCTCTTTGACCCCACCAAAATTTCTTGATTAAAGACTCAATCTCATTGCACAAACCCACAGGCAATTTGAAACACCCCATCGTGTACGTAGGGATGGCTTGTAGGACTGCCTTAATGAGTACTTCTCTCCCTGCTTGCGAAAGCAATTTAGCTTCCCACCCTTGAAGCTTCCGCCATACCTTCTCTTTTATGTAATTAAAACTTGCTTTTTTACCTTTGCCAACCAAGGAGGGCAGCCCAAGATATTTTTCATAGTGCAAGATTTCAGGGACTCCAATGGCCACTTTGATTCCATGCTTCTCCTCCTCTGGTACAGACTTACTAAAGAACAGAGAGGTTTTACTTCTATTCATTTTTTGCCCCGAAGCTTCCTCATACTCCTTAAGGATATTCAAAACATTCCTGCATTCCTCCATAGTTGCCCTGCAAAAAATCAAACTATCATCTGCAAAGAGCAGATGCGTTAGTTTTGGACCCCTCCTGCAAAGGGAGTAACCATGGATTTCACCTTGTAAATCAGCCTTTTTAAATAAGCTATTCAATCCTTCCGTGCAAAGAAGAAATAGGAAAGGAGAGAGTGGGTCTCCTTGCCTAATTCCCCTAGTAGGAAAAATCATCCCACAAGGATCACCATTCACCAACACCGAGTATGATACAGTTTTCACACAGCCCATAACAAGATTTATCCACCTCTCCCTAAAACCCATCTTCCTCATAATCCCCTCCAAATACGACCACTCCACCCTATCATATGCTTTACTCATATCCAATTTTAAAGCCATATACCCATAGTTACCTCCCCTAAAGTTTTGTAAGCTGTGTAGTGTTTCAAAGGCCACTAGAATATTGTCAGAAATCAGACGCCCTTTAGTGAATGCTGATTGGTGTTCAGTGATAATGGATGGAAGTATTTTTTTTAGGCGGTTTGCAAGAACTTTAGAGTAAATTTTGTAAAGGACATTACAAAGACTAATGGGTCGAAACTGGTGGGGGAATTCAGGGGAATGTAATTTCAGCACAAGAGTAATAAAAGTATGGTTCAGATTGGTTGGTAATGTACCTGAATTTAACCAAGACAGAATGGATGAGGTGACATCCTGGTTCACTGTGCTCCAAAAATGTTGGTAAAAGAGCGGGGGCATACCATCCGGGCCGGGAGCTTTAAGGGGCGCCATTTGTTTTAGGGCAATGGGAACTTCACTTGCCTCAAACTCACGGCACAAATCACCATTCATCTCTTCATCAATCATTGGTTGAACACCATCCAACGCCCCAATGGATACAATCCCCTCTGAAGCAGTAAAGAGAGACTTAAAATAGTTTACCATCACTTCACCAATTTCTTCATGTCTGGTTTTCCATACTCCATCCTCATCCCTAATACCCTGTAAAGAATTTTTCCTGAATCTCCTAGAAGCACAACAATGGAAATATTTAGAGTTTTTGTCCCCTTCATTTGCCCATAGGATTCTAGACCTTTGAGCCCACATCATAGCCTCCCTATCTTGCATCACCTCAATCTCTTTTTTAATCTGCCTGACCCTAAAATTATTTCCACTCATCATGGCTACCCTTTCTTCTTTGGCTAGAGCTTTTTTCAATCGGTTCAACTCCATCCTAACATTGCCAAAAACATTTTTCTCCCACATCCCCAACTCTCTGCCACACTTTTCAATTTTATTCAAAATATTACTCTCTACACTTCCATCACTTCCACTACCCCAAGCCGAGACTACCACTTCCTCACATCCCGAATTGGAGAGCCACATTTGTTCGAACCTAAAATTTTTTTTTCGGCTAGGAGGAATCAAACCGGATGGGGAAATAAATAATGGGATATGATCCGATGAAGAGCACGACAAGTGATACACCCTTGAACCTCCAAACATCATGAACCAACTATTATTAACCAAACACCTATCAAGCCTCTCCCAAATTGAAGACCCGCTTTCAAAGTGTTTGCTCCATGTAAATTTAGGTCCCTCAAAACCCAAATCCATGAAGCCACATTCATCAATCACCTCCCTAAACTGCTGCATCAGATAATAAGGTCTTCTAGCTCCCCCTAGTTTCTCCTCTTGTCTTATAATCTCATTAAAATCTCCAAGACAAAGCCAAGGCTTTTCCGGTTGTGAATTTAGAGCTCTTAGTTTGGCCCAAGCTTCATGCCTTCTTGCTGTTTCGGGTTCCCCATAAAACCCAGTTAATCTCCACTCATTCTCCGTGTTTTTATTGATCACCGCATCAATATAGTGTCTATCTGAATCTTCCACCCTCAAATTAATTGCTGCTTTCCAATACAGAACTAATCCACCACTTCTTCCTACCCTTGGCACAACCCATCTATGCTCAAAACCTATACTTCTTTGGACGAATTCTAGCCTTGCATCATCTGTAAGTGTCTCGGCTAAAAACACTACAGAAGGATCTTTTGCCCGGATAATTTCACCAAGCTCCCTCACTGTACGTAGGTTCCCAAGCCCACGACAGTTCCATGCTAAACAACTCATTGCCCTTGGCGGGGCTGACCATCAGCTCCCGCCACTACAAATAATTTTTCATCATCATTCACAACTACTTGTAGCCGTTTTGATGAACCTGTCATAAGGGATACCTCAGATGCCGCCATTCTTTTTTTTCCTTTCCCCTTAACTTGTTCTGCCGTGTTACTCTTTGGCTTAGGTCTTTCTCTGCGAGTCCAAGTACGTGCTGCCCTTGGAGATTGGAGAGTGTGATCACCAGCATCATTAGTTGCACGTGACAATTTAAGTGAGGGTGTGCCACTTAAATTTTCACGTGCACTAGGGTTAGAGAGTCCACCTGGAAAAGGATTCTTGTTATGCGCTTTCCTACTTAAATCCACAATCTTAGCCGCCCCAAACTCTGCTGCCAGACATAACTCCTCATTACACGCCTTTTCCTCAATTTCAGTTTCCTTATGGGGATTAATTACTCCAATAATCCCCTCCTTTAATTTGTTTTGATCAACCGTATCACTC
Organism: Quercus robur; assembly: GCF_932294415.1. Lineage (NCBI taxonomy): Eukaryota > Viridiplantae > Streptophyta > Magnoliopsida > Fagales > Fagaceae > Quercus > Quercus robur. The sequence goes on along the minus strand of NC_065535.1, from coordinate 34,505,639 downwards.
CTCATAACTCTGTCTCCTTCAAAACGCTTTAAAGACTCCATGTCCTCCTCTTCAATTCCCTCATTATTGCTCCCATTATTGCTACCCGTTACCTCCTGCATCTGAACCGTTACACCTCTGCTCCCTGAATCGGAATTCTGACCTGTATTACTTGCCTCCGGTGTACCTGATCTGGCCTTCTTCTTCGCTGCATAGAACCCAGGGACAGTGATAGCATTACGTCTAGCAGGAACAAAAGGTAGTGCTCGCAAGTTTGGCCCAAACTCACGTTGTTCTGGTTTGAGTGTACCCTCGCTATCAATCCACAGATCACAATCTTGATCATCATGAGTAAGTCTCCCACACCAATAGCATAAGTTAGGCAGTCTTTCGTACTTGAACGCTATCCATACTTGCTTCCCCCTTTCACCTATAGACACTAATCTTCCACGTCACAAAGGTAGTGACAAATCAATGGGCGCCTGGACACGAACAAAATGACCTCCATCAAAAAATTTTGGGTTCGTTGGCACGTAAATCTCCCCCAAGACACTGCCAATTTTCTTCGCCGCCTCCATTGTCATATACTTGATCGGAAGCCCATGGAGTTGAACCCACAGTTTCGTCTTCTCAAATTTTATATCTTGAAGAGCGGAATCATTCTCGTAACGATTCATGACCACTAGATGTTTGTCAAACGTCCACGGCTCACCTTCTAAAATTCTATCCACGTCTTCCATGTTGTCAAAGATGAATAGAACTTTATGGTCTCCAAAACTCTGAATCTTGAATCCATTCTTGGCTCTCCATAGCGGGTTAAACGTTTTTGCTATGACCTCCATATTGATTGCTCGCCTAGTTAGAAACTTGGCAGCAATAGCAAATTCCTGACTTCTATCATCATCAAGTAGGCAGCAGCCCGGTCCCTCTCTATCCGATAGAGTGAGCTTATTCCAAGACTGAGCCAAATCATCCATTCTCTCACTCGCTCAATACTGTTTCCCCACCCCCAAAAAATAACCCAACAAGCCTAGGAATAACAGTGTTACTCCTAGGATACAATGCACCTTCAAAGAAGGGACTCACCAATTCTACTGTGGAAAGAAATTAGGGAGAGACCTAACTCCTATACGCACAGAGAAACATTTTTCTTTTCACTTAGGACATCATGAGACCTAACAATGAGGTCATTGAAGTTAATATTTTGTACTTAGAAATAACGATTCATATCATGAAAAAAAAGCACCCCAAACCCCCTTAATTAAACATAATACTGACGGATGTGTACTAGGTAATCCAACCTGGCAAGAGGAAATTATTGTATAGTCTTGGACTATACTCCCTCCCTCTCATAGAGGGGTTGGCCCCATGGTGGGTGGAACCCACCTCTATGTGAGAGGGAGGGAGTATAGTTTAGGACAACACAATAATAGCCTATTGGCAAGGGCCTTCAGTTTAATAACAGACTATAATGGAAAATGGATATTGGGTTGCTCTATCCATTTTGTTCACAACAAATAACATAGCAAAAGCTTGGGCAATACACAATTGTCTCACCTTGGCATGGAACTTTTTTATTTATTTATATGAAACTGGATACAAGCAGAAAGAAAAGTGAGTACAACAGAGATCAAACAGGACCAGGAAGCCTCAAGCTAACTACAATATGCTGAGATTAGTTTTTGAACCATGGGAGGGGAGACCCCTATCCATCTTTGAGAAGCTTCATTCCTCCTAGCAAGTTGGGTGAGCTCATGAGCTACCCTGTTGTATTCCCTTTTCACATGCTTAATTCCCACTACTTGACTAATACCAGAATAAAAATGGCCTAGACTTCCATCAGTTTCTTTATCAATTATACTCTGCATCACTGACAGGGCATCTAACTCTATGATTACCTATGAGAGCTCCAATTCTCGGGCAAAAAGGATGCCACACTCAACAGCAAGCACTTCCACTTCAGAGGTAGTGAATTGGTCAGAAAGGTACCTTGAGCATGCTGCCACCACCAAACCTTGAGAGTCTCTAATGATCACCACCACACTTGAGTTCCTTCCGTTTTCTGATGTAGCTCCGTCCACATTAATTTTAAACATACTAGCTGGTGGCGCTACTCATCTATTGCCCTCATGTGACCTAAGAAGGCTTAAAGGTGAAACTGCTTCCTTGTAGTCCTTTAAATACGTTTTGGCAAAGCTCCAGATTTGATTGGGGGACTGGCAAACCGACTCATGCACCACCTGGTTCCTATTGTACCAAATTGACCAGGCCGTGACAAAAAAGAATTCAAGGTCCTGAGATGTCCCTTGTGTCATAATCTCCATAGCTAAGTCAAAAAAATCCAAGGGGCTTGAAGGGATCTCAACAAGGTGGTCTGACTAGCAATCCCAAACTCTCCTAGCGACGTCACAATTAATTAGGGAATGAGAGATTGACTCAGGTCCTCTCCCACAGCAAAGGCAAAGCTCATCAATATTAAACCCCCTCTTTCTATGGAACTTAGTCCATAGAAATACAATTCTAGAATCAGATTCTGCATGTATTATATCCATAGGAGCAACATCAGCAAAATTTAATCATCAAACATTTTTTTTTTTGGGCGATATCTTGCCCGTTTTAAGTTCGATCTCGGCATGTGAATAGTCAAATTGAATGGAATTTAATTATCTACCATGTGGGCTAAAAGTTATCTTGATCAAATAGTATCGACACTGCTAAATAAGACCATGCTTCTTTTTTTTTTTTTTTTTTTTTTTTTTTTTTTCCCACCCACTAACTTTTATATTTTCCTCAAAGATGAACAATCAAGAATATTTACCAAAATAGAAAGAAAAAAAAAATGAATTCACATTTAAATTTATTGGTTATGTCAGGTTGCATTCTTGGCACAGAACCTTATCTCTTTTAAGTTTCTCTTAAAAGATAACATTTGGAATACAATCTTCGAGAAACAAGGAAATCCTACTGCGCTAAAGTTGTGGGTTTATTTATTTATTTTTAAAATTCTCATTGCATGTATTTTGTGTAGATTAATAAATGGCAGATATGAATATGCCGGGGAAAATGGGTGCTTGCCTTTCTTTTTAAAAATATTCAGCCCAATATCCCAGTTTTGAAATTATTAAGCACCGTGTCCCTGTTTTGAAACTAGATTTTTAAAAGATCGAGTTTTACATAAAACTCAATTATCATAAAATCGAGTTCCAAGGTAACTTGTTGTTATGATTATCGAGTTGTAGGTACATTTTTGCCACGCTGGCCAAGCAGAGCTGTGGCTTTCTCCAATTAAAAAATTCCAACTGGAAAGTTAGTAACTCGGTAATTGGAAAATTGAGTTTTGAACAGAATAAAAACAAAATTTGAATGTAACGTCTTCAAAGCGCCTCTTCTGTCTCCCTCAGTCTCTCCCGATTAGTAGCCCAACTCCTTTTCTTTCTCCCTTAGTCGTGGCGGAGCCCTTTGTTGTTATCAATAGACCAAAACCTAACCCGAAACCAAAACACAACTGAAAACCCTCACCGAAAACCCAAAACGCAATCAAAAACCCTAATTGTAACCCTCATCGCAACCCTGACCATCAACCTTAGAAATTAGAGTTAAAGATGGTGTGATTTTATTGTATTTGTTGTTTGAGCAAAGGATTAGAACTGCATTAAGGTAATTTCAAAAATTTGAGTTCAATTTTTTTAGTTTTTTAATCCGGGTGTGAGTTATTGTTGTTTTGTTGTTGTGTTTTGTAGGGGCAAGGGCCCAAGATCGTATATTGAGTCTTGGGCTTTACCCGAGAATATGAATAGGTCCGAGGAGAAGCAAATAATTATCATATATCCCCAGACCAAGCTCCATAAATAGAGAGCAAATGAATGGCTTTCCGAGGAGTACATCCTCCTCGGACTTAATGAATATGGTCCAAATATATAATCCGGCAATTAAAGTGACTTCCCAAGAAGGTTCAATGATAGGGATGCGCTTCATGGACATGTAAGAAGGAAGAAAACCTAAAAATATCTAAGAGAAGGTTGACACCATCGCATTAAATGCACAACAGATACTTTACTGGCCGCATTTATGTGGAAAAGACCTCTGAACAGTGCTACTTTGGCTATCGCAACTCACAGAGAGCCAGGGAAGGTGGCTGATGGGACAAGTACTCAAGTAGGGGTTCAGATGGTCAACAAGTGGAGGGTGAAGATGATTCAAAAGAAGATATATAAGGTAGAAGACTCTTCATGGAGAGGGGATCGAAAAGGAGAGAGAAAAGGCAATATAGCAATTTGAACCATTCTGATATTTTAGAGTAATCACCCTACACAGATTTAACCTCCTCGAACTGAAAGTTTATTGATATAAGCATCCTTAGTTTGTGCTTGATCGCCACTCGATTTAATACTAGCCGTTGTCCAACTCATTGGGACTTAGTTCTTTGACCCATTCTCTACAAATTCATTGTATTGGGCTTATTGGACCAAGACTCCATACATTTTGGTCTTGGGCCTCAAATGGTGACCCTACATGTTTAATCCTAGTTGTTGTTGTTTTTAATCCTAGTTGTTGTTTTAATTCCAGATTTTAATTTTTTGAGTTGTTGTTTGATCTAAGTTCAACATGGCATCACATAAATGTTTTTTGTATTTGTTGGTATACTAGTGCTTAAAATTTTAGGGGAGTGAATCAAAATTTTGAAACTTTTGGGGAGAAAATCAAAATTATCCCAAACTAGCTTGAAGGGTGCAACTTACAATTTAATATTTTTTTGGGTAAGTTGATAAGTTGGAGGAGAATAATTTGAACACCAATTCTCCTTATAAATAATAGCAAGCAATGCCATGGAATTAGAAAACCATTGGATGGTTTTGTGAGATTTTAAGTTAAACCTTATGATCGCTACCCTTCAATCCCAAAAAACATATAATTTTAAAAATTTTAAAACCTTAAAAAATATTTCAATTTAAATCATATAACCATTACACACAAACACAAATAACAATTGGTAAAAAATGCTTAAATAAGAAGTGTGGTATGACTTTAATTAAAATAATGTTGTTACATGTGTTAAAAATAACCAAATATGGAAAGAGAAATTATTATCTTCAACAAGTAAAGAAACCTCATCAAAGGTGTAGCTAAGACAATCCCATATATAATAGATGTATTCAATCTACACAGTCACTATGTTGGGAACTATACTAAAAGTTGAGTAACATTTGGTGGGGTAAACAAAATAAGAAACCTTTCTTGCATACCATAGAAGGAAAATTTTTGATACTCCAGTTGTTCAACTGTTTTACATATGCATTAATATATTGATTATGTTCATCAAAATAAGAAACCTTTCTTGTGACTTTCTTTTTTAATGTTGTCAAGTGTGTAGTATTATCAGATGAGGAATGCGAGATGTGGACACTTTTAGCTATATATATATTCATAATTCTAACATGGTTAAGTGCAATCAATATGTGTCAAAATTAAATGAGTAACAAATTTAAAGCTACCAATCTCTTCCCTTTTATTTAATTGTGGAAGCTCAAGGAAATTTTTCTCTCTTTTTTATTCAAATTCTACCAATTGTCTTTAAATTTTGCTTCTAATACTTTTTTTTTTTTTTTTTTTTTTTACAGTTTTGTATGCAAGTTGTTCGTTATGTAATTTGGTGCATATTGAAGGTTTTTTGCGGAACATATTTCTAGTTTTTTGAAGAATATATGGACTTTAGTATTAAAAACTTAGCATATGTAACATGGTTGCTTAACATATGGTAACGTATTTCTTTTGAAATATCATGTTGCCCTTTGTGAAGATTATAACAAATGATGAATAAATGTAAAGTTGTAATTTGAATGATGGCTAAAAAAGAATCAAAAGTGAGATATGAAGTATGATTAATTAGTATGTAGAGCTTAAGCTTCTATGTGATATCAAGCTCAGTAGATTGATGTTGACCTTGATATTAATTTTGTGTTTATGCTTGAGATTGCTTTGGAATTTTAATGAACTTGAGTTCAAACTTTGTTTGTCGGCTTGATTTAAGCTCGAGCCAAGTTTGAATATGTTATTTTTATTGTCAAGCCGAGCTTGGTTATACTAATGCATAAGTTTAGGGTATTCGTCAAATCGTCATGCCTTTGTGAAATTGCAATATCTATTTTTTTCCTAAAATAAAAAAAAAAAAAAAAATTGCAATTTGGAGTTGCAGGAATTTGATTAACTTAGAAACCTTGGAAGTTGTATGCCATTTCTATTACTTGTAAGTACTAGTCAATTTGTCTTTGTGAATGTTAATTTGCCTATTTGAGTTGAATCTGTGTGATGAGACTGATTCAGAATTAAACTGAACTTGTATGTTTTTATTCAACCTCTTACTTACTTCTGGCTTTTTATGACATCTAGGTTAAAAAAAGAATGGATAGGGTTCTAGAATGATGTACTCAGGTTAATTTTGTTAATGTCTGGCTGGACTCAATGGTTTATTAACGTCATTGCATTCATGTCAGATATGTCAAACATGGACCTTGGACCCAAAGATGCCAGACTCTTGAAGTGGCAAGCCGATCATCAATCCACTTCGCAATAGGCGGGCCCTACCAATGGTCATGTACATAATTGCACCAAACTCCTCCATTTGGTTATAATTTTGATGGTAAATGATCCTCTTCAATTGAATCCTCCAATTCCCTCCCATTCTTAGCAAAAAGTGTAGCACATGGATTTCCTTTGATTTTTTAAATGCTACATGTCTTACATTAAAAAATTGGAGGGAATTAGAAGATTCAATGGGAGGGGAATTTATCACAAAACTAGAATTTGGGTCTACCCCAACTTGAAAGGTTGTTGTGAGTTTTGTATTATGAAAGCTTGAAGTGGCTTCTCTAAGCTTTAGACCTCTAGTTTGTGTTCATTTTGGTCAGATCTATTGTTTGATTATTTAACCTACTCTGACAATTTGCTCTTGAGCTGGGAAACCTGGTTTTTATTTTATTTTATTTTTTATTAGAATTGGCACCTGAAAGTTTGTGCTTGGTTGCTTGATTTCCTAAAGTTGAACAAAGAATTTGTATGCAGTTCAACAATTACATAGATAGGGATTTGATCACAAAAGATGCAGATGGATGAAATAGTTTATTAAGGAGTCTTTAAAGAATGTTGCTAATCACTTGCCAATTAGTGTAGTGGGACTTAGCCTATGGTTTTCATTGGCCATTAGCCCTTGTAAATGTTTATTTATAGATAGTAATGTTCAAGGAACTACTTCACCATTTGGTTTTAACATTGACTTGTATAAAAATAGTAATACCACGGATATTGTTAGGGAAACCATTATATATTGCATTTTCTATGGTGGACTGATTTACCTTTTTCAATCGTCATAATATATCGCCAACACTTTTGAGTAGTTTTATTGCTACTTATCTCCATCATATCTTGATGTATCTTTATCATATATTGTTGTATCTTATTATGCACTTTTTGATCCCAATGTTTTTTCGTGTGCAGCAAGTGCTAGGCATACTAAAGTGTCGATGCCAATCCATTTCATTACCCTGGGGTGGAGTTAGACCCATGGATCACACGTTATATCAAAGAGGCGGGTTTAGAAGGGCTATTCTGTGTCCCAGATTTGGCATTTGATCACGTGTTGATCACTGCTTTGGTCAAGCGTTGGTGTCCAGAGATGCACACATTCCACTTATTTCATGGAGAAATGGGTATCACCTTACAAGATATTGACATGATGTTGGGGGTTCCTATGGATGGTTTGCCAGTGGTTGGGAAGACTAATTTGACATGGAAGGACGTGTGCACGGAGTTGCTGGGTTTTACTCCACACTCGGTAGCCCATCCCAAAAAGAAAAAGCCTGTCCTTGCTGGGGCGAGGAAACAAATCAATTGGCTTGCTGAACAGTTTAGAGATCCCCTAGCTGCAGATGCCAGTGATGTTGTAGTGCAATGATATGCCCGCTATCATATACTTCTTTAGTTGAGGTCCCTATTGTTTATGGACAAGTTAGCACAACAGATCTCACTCATGCCTTTATAGTTAGGGTAGTGCAGCCTTAGGTTGGCTCTACAGGCACCTATATAAGGCATCAAACATGAAGGCGATATAGATTGGAGGAGCTCTTATGTTGGTGCAAATTTGGGCTTATTTAAGGTTTCCATAAATATGCCCAATTACAAGGCCGCTGCAGCAGACGGTGCAAGCATGTCCCCTCACATGTAGGTATGTTAATGGCGAAAAACACATTTTGGTCCCTACATTTTCAGCCGATTCCCGTTTTAATCCCTAAGTTTTTTTTTTACCGCTTTTAGTCCCTATCCTGAAAAACGGTTCCATTTTGGTCCCTACCGTTACATCATAAACGGATATTGCTGATGTGGCAAACAGCATTGATAATCAATAATAAAATAATGGGTCTACAATAACCTGACTTGCTACTATTAGTTATTCCCGCCCTTAGTAGTCACGTGCCACTCACGTGACAGTCCCTAACCCAAGCAAAACCCCAAATCACCCAAATAGAAATCCCTAACCCCCAAATTTCCTCAGCTCCTCGCTCATCAGTCACCACATGGATTGAAGTCCCTCACCAGTCACGAACTCAAAAACACCTTCAAATCAATTGCTCCTCGCTCACCACACAGCCGAAAACCATCTTCAAATCAACTGCTTTCCATGGATTCAAGCTCGATGTCATCGAGTGGAAGCTTGAGGAAAAGGGGCCCAGCCCGATGCTTCTGCTCGGAGAAACCCGTTGTGGTTGTTTCGTGGACATCTGACAACCCTGGAAGAAGGTTCTACGGTTGTCCAAATTACTGGGTAAGGTAGTATCTCTCTTTGTAATGTTTTTAAATTTCTGGGTTTTTAACTTTGGAAGCACTTCAGGTTCCCTTTAACCTTTCTGTTTTCCTTTTTCATTTTCGTTTCAATCTTGCAATCCCCTTTAGTCTAAGTCTAACCCCTCTCTCTTTCATTTACAGACCTTTTATTTCTCTTAGTTTTCATTATTGTCTCGCTAAGACCGTCATTTTGATCTTAAACCAACACAGCTTCATAATATTTGACAACCAATTTTTTTTTGCTAATTCGTAGAGAAAACCCAAGTTTGTTTTTATGTCTTGGGAACCCAGAATTTGTTTTCTTAAATAAATAAAAAATTTTAAAAATTTAAGGAAAAAAAAAAAAAAAAACTCAGCTTGTTGCTGACAATATAAATTGTGCTAATACAAGAACATTGTGCTAATACTATTTTAGTTTCTGGTAAGGTAGTATTTGCTAATACTATTTGTTATTGTTTTTCATGATTCTGGTTGTTCATTTAACATCATTTATCTGGCCCTTGGGTGTCAGGTTGGACGCAAGTGTAAATTTTTTCAGTGGCTTGATGATGAAACCTGCGAGCGTGGCAAGGTGCTGATTCCGGAGCAGAGGCAACGGATTTTGACCCTTGAAGCTGCCATTGTAGGCTATAGGAAGAGAGAGAAGAAGCTGCTCATTTGCCTGGGGCTGTCTCTGGTGATAAGTGGGATGCTACTTTGTTTGATGCTTCTTTTGGTTGGCTAAATAGGTGGGGGGGGGGGAAATGGGTCATTAGGTGGGTAGGTATTAGTGGAAAAAGGCCTGAATTTTGTTGTATGTATTAGTGGCAAAAGGCCTGAATTTTGGTGTATGTATTAGTGGAAAAAGGCCATAATTTGTGTTGGAATTTGTTGGTATGTAGTAGTGGGAAAAGGCCTGATTTTTTGGTGTAATTCTCTTTGCAATCCAAGACTTTAGCAATGGAATATGGTCTTTTTAATTAATCTATGATTTGTGTACCAATTTATTACATTGTTGTTAAGTGTTTGTGCCAAAGCAGTTTGTGATATTAACCGTGCATCAACTGTCAATTTTGATATTAACTGTGCAATTTGAGAAAGCATCCTATTTTAGACAGCAATTTGACACTGCAATTTTGAATGGAAACAGCAATTTGACACAGCAATTTGATACTGCAATTTGACAGCAATTTAGAGAGCAACTGGTTGCAAAATAAAAGAGGCAGCTCTTTATGTATTAAAGGAGCTGGCTGCAAAATATTTAGCATCACTCAAAATGAAGGAGCTAACTGTAACATATTTAGCACACCAGCAGCCTGCATAATTTACCAAACCTGTATAATATACATTTATTCATACATCATTACACATTAATTCATACATCATACATCATTACACATTAAACTGGCTACTGCCCAGCACATTAAACTCCAATGCTCACCAAACCTGCATAATCACCAAACTGCCCAGCAAAGCTAAAAACCAGCAAATTTGAGTTTAAGCCTTTTAAAAACCAAAGCTAAAAACCAGCAAATCTGAATAATGGAAGCTGAATCATCATAACAATGGGAGAATAATTACAAAATATTTAACACTAATGATAGTTTTTGGTGTACCACAATAATTTCAAAATATGGGACAAAGTCTACCAAGCACATTCATACAAAAAAGGACTTGGTCAGCCCATAAACATATGCCAATTGTTCTAGTAGTTACATAAACATATGAAGAGTGCTTCAACATATAACACAAAAAAAAAAAAAGGTCCTGCTTCAGTTTGCTATCTTTTAGCAGATCTTATTGCTGCCATATATCTTGCTGCATTCCCAGTTGCATTCAAGGTTTCAGTAGTGACTGCACTTCTCTTCCTCTGTCTTTTTGGTCTTGGATTGGACTGGTTATTAGTGGGGGGTGGAGGTGCACTTGTGGTCACATCATCATTAGAGCTTGGTTGTGCCCTATGTACTGTTGGCTGAGCATCCTTGGTTGCCTGCAAGCACAAGCACAATAACAATTAATAGTTTGCCAACTGAAAAACAAAACAATGAGGATATCTAAGTCAAAGTGTATATTTACCCTCCTAGTGGTCCTACTGGCTTGGGATGCACTCCCAGGCAAGGAGGAGTTCCCTCCTACTTCTCCATTGCAGCTCCTCTTGTTGTGTCCTAATTGCCACATAACTTGTATTGTTTTGAGATGCCTAGGCCTCTATTTTTTTTGTGACTTCTAGGTTCATCAGGCTCCAGTGCCCTCCTACTTCTCCCTTGCAGCTCCTCTTGTTGTGTCCTAATTTCCCACATAACTTGCATTGTTTTGAGATGCCTAGGCCTCTATTTTTTCTGTGACTTCTAGGTTCATCAGGCTCCAATGCCCTCTTCTTCTTAGGCCTGCCAGGAGGTCTCCTCTTGATAGGGGGTTGCACAGGTGGCAATCCACTAGGTCCCCACATATTCTGGCCATTGATGGGCTCTATAATGGGTTCATAGCAATCAATGTAGGTAGTCCTTTTGTAGCAAGCATTGACATACTTTTCAGCATCTTCTCTGTTGAAAAATATACAAGAAATGGCATGGCAACATGGTATGCCAACTATGTCCCACTTCCTACAGCTGCATTGCTTCTCTTCCAAGTCCACAATGAAACTCTCAAGCCCATTCTTCACTTCAAACTTCATACGACCAGCCCAACATGCTATCCACTTGCTGCATGCCAACTTCTCCTTGTACAGCCTCTTCCTTATCTTAGGACACAACTCAGATTCCACCTTCATAATCATTTCTCTATTTGCTTGAAATCTAGTCATCAGATATAGCCTAATACACTCAAGCTGCAAGCACATAGAGAGAAAGGGAGAATTAATCATTCATGAATTACATAGGTCTATGGATCATAATGCACATGAAAGGGAGAATTATGCATACCATGGTGATTATAGATTTGCTCCTGAACTTAACTATCGTGCTGTTGAAGCTTTCACACATGTTGTTCAAGACTGTGTCACTCTGGCCATCACTTTTGAACATGTGCCTAGCCCAGATAGTTGGTGACTGAGATTGCAGCCACTTGAATGCATCTTCATCCACCTCCTTTAGCTCATTCATTGCCCTCTCAAATGCTTGCCGATAGGTAGCCTTGGCTGCTTTCTAAAAAAGGTCTCTAATAAGGACACTAGGATGATTTTTCCTCAAATTTTGGTATAAATGTCTGCAGCAGATCCTGTACTCGTACTGTGGCCAATTGTCAACAAAGGTGTTCACCAACCCCTGCAAAGCACAATCATTTAATTTAGCAAGCAATGAAGCTACCATCATACCTTCTGCTGGTCAGATATGAACACCTATATCTTGTCATCTCCTATGTCAGCAAGCAATAAATTAAGAAACCAAGTCCAAGTGTCCTTTGTTTCAGCCTTTACTATTGCATAAGCGAATGGGAAGTATTCATCATTGGGATCTCTGCCAACAGCACACATCAGCTGCCCACCAGTCTTGGTCTTCAGATGGCATGCATCTAGACCAATGATTGGCCTGCACCCTGCCAAGAAGCCCTTCTTGCAATCTTCAAGGCAGATGTAGATCCTTTCAAAATATGGCAGCACGGTTGCCAATCCATGCTCAGCTACCAAATCACCATCATCATAAGTATGCACCTTCATCAATATTGTGCTCCTAGGACTGCACCTTCTCAACTCATCACAGTACTCCCATAGTTGGTTGAACTGTGCAGTGTGGGTCCCATCAACAGCATCTTGAGCTTTCTCTCTAGCCCTACTTGCCTTGCCTGCACTTATATCAACCACATACTTCTCATGCACAGCATCCTGAATATCCTTAAACTTTATGCCAGGCTATCTCCTAACCCTCTTCACTAACTTCTTCCCAATGTATGATGTTGTGCACCTTGGATTTCTATAGCTTCTGCTGCATGTGTGTTCCATGTTCAGTGTTTTCAATCTAAAACTCTTCTCCCTTGGCACCTTTGCAAGGTAGGCAACAAACTTGCACCCTGGCTGGCATCGGGCTCTCACTCTCACCAAGTCATTTTTCACAAATTTTATACCCCACCCACCATGAACTGCATAATCAGTTATAGCATCTTTAAATTGTTTAGCTGAGATGAACAACTTATCCTTTTCAAACCTAAGGTTCTCAGCTTTGGCTACTGGCCTAAAGATTGGGTATTTGCTGCTCCTAATAGAATTGTCAACCTCAGCAACAGGGATGTCATCATCACTTGAATCATCACCACCCTCACTGCTTGATGATGATTCATCAAGGCTAAGCAACTCCTCACTCTCATAGTTAGAATTCATGACACCACCACCCATTTGTCCTGCTTCAACCTCAGCATCTTCAGCTTGATTGTCCCAACTATCAGGACTATCTTCACCAATATTCATTGGTTGCACTTCTGGCTCTTCTTCTAAGTTACTCCTCTAATCCTCACTGCCCTCACTACCCTCACTACTCTCCTCAACTTGGTCATCAACAACTGGCGCTTTGCCAGCCTTCCTAGCACAAACTTGCTCATCATCTACCTCATGTGGCTCACCATGGTCAACATTAACAAATTCAGCATTATCATGGCCTCCAAATTGTGAAAAATCAGGTCTGTACTCTTCATTATCATACTCACCTACACCTACACCTACACCTTCTACTTCACTACCAGGTACTCCAGCAGCTAAGGGATCAAAATCCTCCATTGGTAACTCAACTGGTTCATGCACTGGATGCTCCACAAAGACATGAATCTCCCCATATCCCTTCACTAAGTCAGTCATGAACATAGCAGCATCATCATCAACCACCTGATGGAAATTTGACCGCTCTGGGTTCACACCAGGCATTTTATACCATAACTTATCTACTTCAGAGTACCCAAAATCCCTACATGTACTCTCAATCTCTACTTTTGACCACCTATCTGGGTCACAATTATCCACTATATCAATTGTCCCTCCCACATACACTTGAGGGTTCCACATGAAATGGCCACCATGGTGGACATGCAGAGTAAAAAGCTCATTCATCCTGAATGCAAGTCACGGGAAGAAAATAGAATGAAAATGAAAACAGATATTAATAATACTTTGTTAGGCTAATAAACAAATAAAAAAGCATATAATACCGACAAAGGGATCACATGGACCCAGCCACTTCTTGAAAAGCAAGACACAATACAGACAATCAATGCAAATACCAACACAAAGATTCCATGGTTTATCAAAGGTCAATATAGTGGTCCCTAATAAACAATAGTGACACATAATACAGACAAACAATGCAATTGCCAACAAAAATACAGTCAGTATTGTGGTCCCTGATAAACAAAAGTAAAACAAAAAGTAAAACAAACATAGCCGCAAATAACAAAAGCAACACACAACAGCCAAACAATGCAAATCCCAACAATATTCCACTATCACGGTCAGTATAATGTCCACTACAAAAGCTATAAAGGGAGAGAGGAAGAGAGAGAGTGAGAGTGAGACACAACGAGAGAGAAACAGAGATAGATTGAAATTCCAGAGCAATAACAAAACACAACATCTCAAAATTCCCAAATTCTCAAAACCCAACAACTGAGATTCAAACCCAGAACGATTACCCAACACTTAAAATGGCATTCATAACATAACGAGAGAGAGAGAGAGAGTTGGAGAGAAATACAACCTTCGCAAGCTGCTCAGCACAAACACATTGAAGCTTGCCGATTTGTGGGTTTTTTGATCGGTCTTGTGATGAGCAACGGGTAAGGTAAGAGATTAGGGATTTTCAGCAAGTTTGCCGTTAGGTCTAATTGGGTGATTTGGGGTTTTGCTTGGGTTAGGGACCGTCACGAGAGTGGCACGTGACTACTAAGGACGGGAATAACTAACAATAGCAAGTCAGGTTACTGTAGACCCATTATTTTATTATTGATTATCAATGCCGTTTGCCACATCAGCAATATCCGTTTATGATGTAACGGTAGGGACCAAAATGGAACCGTTTTTCAGGAGAGGGACTAAAAGCAGTAAAAAAAAAAACTTAGGGACTAAAACGGGAATCGGCTGAAAATGTAGGGACCAAAATGTGTTTTTCGCCTATGTTAATTTAAAGCCGCATTGATTTTGTGTAAATAACTAATGAGCATTTTGCCAAACTGTATGTTTGCTAGATGGAACTGGCCAAAGTGCACCACACAGCATGCCATGCATGTCCTAGTTATCTATCGTGCGTCACTATCTACATTACAGGCATACCAGGTTTTCTACCACATTTATGTCATGACAATAAAAATAAACGTATGGAAATCATAACAATAAAAGACTAATCACAAATGGAAATCATGCAATTAGAATATTATTCTATGGTTATTATGTCTGACATAATGCATGTGGCACAAGTTGGATGCACCTCTTATTCAAGCTACACTATCACTGTGTGTGCTTGTTAGCATGACATGGCCTCGTGGTTGTGCATATATGTGTAGGGGTGTGTGTGTGTACTAAGTATAAAAATGTATAAAATTCTATAGAACTTTTGAATTGTCCTTTCTTGTTAACATAAACAGTATAAATCAGTATTAGTAATTTCCAAAGTTAAATTTTGAGTGAATTCCAACTCAAAATTCATCATTTAAATATAACACAAGAGATAAAATTTCATTTGTGTATAACCTAGAAAGAGATGCATAAATAAATCTTATAAATGAATGAGAAAATTGAAAAAAAGAAATAGGAAATGTTACTATGGAGTATTTAAGTCTAAGTTGGCAAGCAAGCATATGCCTTGCCTACTTGCTTCCTTTATTCTTTTTCTTTCTTTCTATTGTTTTCTTTATTTTGGAGCCAGTATTTATTCTTTGACACAATGGCATGAAAATCCTTTGAGTTGGACAAGGTATATCTTGTTTGGTACAATTACATGATAATCCTATATAAAGTAGATGTTATATAAGGATTTCATATGAAGTTAGCCTTAAAAAAAATTGAAATTGAGGATAATTTGGAAGCTTCCTTAAGTGTGTTTTGAAGCTAAAATTGGATTCGTCTTGATGTAAGTATTGATAATTGCCTTTGTAAATTTGTTCACATGTATATTTGTTTTTCTATTGGTATTTATAAACAATAGGTTACTTTGCTTAAAATTTTTCATATAGATGTTAAATGTAATAAGATTTTATTGCACTTAACACTATATTTTTGTGAGATATATTACTGCTAGATGGTTTGATTTATGTTACATTTAATGTAATTTGGATAAATGGTATATCACTCAATTAATTTTCATAAATCAATCTTTTCTTGGATCACATTTTATTTAATATCTATTATAGGTTAATCACACACAAAATTATGAAAATCTAGTTGCACCATTTATATTAGATACACGGTTGTTATGTCTGACATTTGTGACAAAAATAAATAGGTTGTGTATTTGTTTTTCAGATTGTATGGGAGTTGTACAAGGATGTGTTGGACTCTCTGCCCACATATTGCACTGCCAGCTAACATATATGGAGGTCCACCGTGCCTTTGATTTATTTTTAGGTAGTAGAGAAGTATCATCTTGAACTTGTCTTCTGTCAGTTTGGGATGAAGAAATTGCCATTGGGTTTTGTGGATATTTTAGAAAACCTTCACAAGATATCACAATAAGGTGAATACAACAAGGATTGGGCCATAAAACATGCTCCTTATATTCAGCAATGGTTGAACTGAGGGTAATGTGTTCACAATGCATCGATCTTTGATGGTGACATGACGTTCCATAATGCTTACATGAAGTGGTATATTGACATGACTAGACAATTCATTACACGAGAGTCTACATACTGGGAAATCTTGGTAAGGCAAAAATTCAATGGTTCTTTTTTTGGTTTGACGATATATGTGTGTTGCTTCATGCTTTCTCTTCCACCCTACTAACACTACTCCCTTGTTTGACAGGTTGAGTCTGGTGTTAAATTACTACTGACCTGTGAATGAGACTCCGATATGTACAATCACCTTAAGCATACACTACAGATCGCGGAAGAGCTTCATCAAGTGACATTGGAGAACGCATGTGTGGCAAGCAAGACGAGTGTCTGTACGCCTAAGCCGGAACACGCCAATGAAGATGAGGACAAGTCGGTTACAAAGGAATCATAGGACGAAGGTGCTTGTGACACGTATGTCGATTGTGTTAGGACATCACGATGCATGTCTGACGTTGATGCTTGGCCATCCCACACCGTTGGCCATGAGGACACATTGTCATCCCAATGTACGTCCTGAGATGATAATGAGGAACACACATCCCATACTCATGTCGGCCTTCGATCCCCACTACCCACACGACTGTCTCCCCCATTGTTCATCGGATCTGCCCATGAGGGTAGCTGTATATTTGTACCCACACCTAGTCGGCCGACCCCACCTTTAGTTCATACCAAGCCCACCCAGGAACCTTCACTTCCTATTCCCCATGAATTGGCTGTACAAATTGAACAGATAGGGAGTGAAAATATTGAGCCAGTAGATGGTTTGCGAAGATCGCTACGCACTCATGTACATACTTTAGTTTCCCACTTATTAAACTCTACTCTGGCTTTTAGGGAATGTGTGCATTTATGTTATGTGGTGTATAATATTTCAAGTAAGACAAGACCGGTTAAGGCAACTGTGAGGAAACGAAAATATCGTTGAGCTTTTGATAATGTGGAGGTTGTTCATGCTGTCAGGGTGGAGCGTATGGGAGTAAAATTTCTTCCATCACTTAATATTCAAATGTTTTGGAAGTTCAATCAAACTCCTTAGTCCTTAAAGACATTAGGAAGTTCAATCAAACTCCCTGCCACCAAAATAACCCTGCAAATTACTGCATTATTAGAAATATTTAACTTAAAAAAAAAAAAAAAAAAAAAAAAGAAGTCAATTGAGGCAAGAAATAAGCTATGGTTACAACTTTTAGAAGTCATCCGGGCCAAAAAAATTGGTCCTATTTCGTAGAGGCTTTGATTTAGCTACCTAATACATGTTTAAGTTGTACTGAAATATAGTTTATATGGTTTGTAGCAATATGATTGTTTTTCATTTCTCCTTTATATACATCAAATCAAATTTCATAATCTGATAAGAAAAATCATCATAAAAACATGCACATCTATGTATGGTTCTTCTAACGTTACTCACTCTATCTCCTTGATAACGTTTAAAACTAAGACCCATAAATCCAATCCAAGGTAAAGGATAGAAGAACACTTTACCTTATAAATCCGATCCATAATAAGTCAAACTGTAGGCCTCCATCTTTAATAGGAGAAAAGGTACCATTAAACTGAAAAGCCATTTGTAAGACTTATCAAATCCCAAAAAGAAAGATTAAAATTAGTATCTCTTGACCACATAAAGGATAACAAGTAAAGCCCAATGAAAAACATATAATTGATAAAGGAACACAGGGCACTTTCAGAATTTGGAGAGCTTAACAATTACATTTAGGCTGAAAATTATAATTTAAGTGTGAACGTGCAAGTTAGATTTGAGCTTATTTATAAGAGTGAAAAAAGTTATCTAACAGTACACTTACATGAGAGACCTTGAAAAGATGCAAGCTTTGTCATGACACTCAAACAAGAAATAAAGAAAGTGATGGTAGGACATGAAAAAGACACACATTTAAACAAGAAGAAGAAGCTGATTATCAAAACAACACAGGATGTATGTGGAAAACCCTAGGGAAGGGATAAAAAACCACGATTTGAGCAAGAACATAACATTCTTGATCGGCTCAGCTTGTATTACGTATGAAAAAAAGATCAGTTTACAATGAAATTGCCCTTCTTTCCTACCAACTCTCCACTTTCATCTCAAAATATCTACTTGGGTTCTTACCCTAGTAGCACAGTTGCATATTCCTTTTATACTCTTAAGGAATATGGCTGAATACAAGGACAGGTGTCAAGTCATCATATTCTCTCTTTGAGATCTTTTCATAGCTGTGATATTATCTACTGACTAAGGGATAAGAACTGCGCCAACGTGGCATTGGGACCCATAGGTAGGTAGCTTTGCCACTACTTGGGAGACAAGTCTTGGACATTGAGAGGGACATTAGGAGATTGTGATTGGTACACATGTTCCTAAGGTGATGCATTGTGCACTCAACCAATAAGGGGTGTCCTTATAGCTTTTGACCTTAGAAAGTCATTATCTCCCTTTTTATGAGTGCTTGAGTACCATGTCAGGTGTAAATCTTACTTCCTTCCCAAGGCAGTCACACCTTTAGCATGGACTAAGACAAAATCTCTTAGCCAACACCTACTCTCCCTTCCCTTACAGCTGCTCCACGTGTAGAGTCCAAATTCAACCACTTACACATTCTTCTAAGCCTTAGTGGTGTTATGTACAAAGTGAAAACAAGGGCATTACCAAAAACAAAAATCCACATACAAAAGTTGTTACAAGCCTACAAGAATCTAGAGGATCTTCATTTACCACAAGCCCAAAGTTATTAGAATTTATCACCCAAGTACACACATCCATATCCTAGTGGACACATCCATATCCTAGTTGACACATTATCTTCACAAAAGAGATACCTAACTTGACCATTTAAATATTCTTGCCTCACTTTTGTGCCTTCCCCTGTAGATGTTTCCTAACCTTTTGGATTGCATGAAAATGGTCTAGTCACCTTTGCATTTGATTGTTCTCTTTTTCAAGACGAGCAAGTATGTTGGTAGGTTCGTCTCTAGGTAACTTGGCTGAACATGCCTTGGGAACTCGGGTTCTCGTATAGTGTTGACCATGGTGGTTCTACTGTGGTGAACTCTATTGTGGTGGTATTTGTGCTTAGTTGTGTAGGTTTGCCGACCATGATATGTTCGACACTTCCAAGACTCTCGTGCGTGTATATTAGAATATTAACGAAATTTCTTTTCTTTCCAACCCATTTCCCTCCATAGTGGTCTGTGTATGTCTATAGTTATTGCTCTTTTGGAACTTCTGATGATGCATATGTTGAAGTAGATCCAAACTTGTTTCGCACAGTACAATTTGATCTTGAGGCATTGCGACTCATACCTTAGTCAATCTTAGAAGCTAGTGTGGTAGAAATAAACCATTCAATATTGTGGTGCATTTGTAACCTCAGTTCATCGTCCAAAAATTATTAAATATATGAGTTTTTAGGTCTTATCATGTCAATACAGGCTAGAAAAACAATATATGAACAAGATTACCCATGTTCCCAATGTTACAGTGATATTTCAGCATGGTTGCAACGTACTTTTACATAATTGCAATGTACTTTTATAGAGCCCATCTTTAATTGACACAGTGCTATGTAGTATGCACAGGATAAAATCTGAAAAAAAAAAAAAAAAAAAAAAAAAAAAATTTTACGTTATGCATCACATGTCAGTGTTAGCATTTAATTTCTAACATGTAATACTACATAAATTTATGAATGTCTTCATCGCGTACCATCTTATGCAACTTTACATTATTTACTAATAGTTGATGTGCATTGTTAACTCAATCATTTGATGTTATTGTAGACAGTGTCAATATCTTATCATGGCAACCCTTTAATGTATAGGTCTCACGATGTGTTCACCACGATGGGTCATTGCAGGGTACTAGAAGATGAGTTCAGCTATCCAATCGATCCCAATATGCGAAATAGTGCACGGGTTCATAATACCATGAGACAGGAGTGGGCTTGGTTACTCTGTGAACAGGAGATATTTTATAATGTGTTGGTCGATTATAAGTTGTCAGTGCCTCGTCAACTTGCATCGCAAATGCCAAGAGGCACTATAGATGGACTTCGTGAAGCATTGAACCACATAAAAGAAGAAAATAATCGAATGAAAATATGTCTTAATCGATATCGGACTCAAGTCGAGATTCGAGAATTAGTGAAGTGTAAGTTGTACGAGCATGCACAATACATGCAATCACTTCTTACAAGAGACATTTATCAGTCGGATATGGAGATGTCAGATGAAGAGTAATCGTGTTGTGGCACCATCGCACGTTGTTGTATAACTATTTTTCTTAATTATGTTTTAGACGTATATATGTCATTGTTGTTGTATTAGTACTATGTAGTTTTACTTTTAGGGGACAATATAAAACTTATTATCGTTGGTACTAACATGCACGTTGAAACTTTATCGTCCACAAAAATTGGATTAGTAATTTATGTTACAAATTAAATTAGGCTACTTGTATGCAACGTATCTCACTGGCAAAGCTAAAATAAAAAAGTTATAAATTTAATAATTTTTTGATGTGCAATGGATTTTGGCTGGAAAATTTCACTCGTGAACATAAAAATTTAGTAAAAAATTAGTAGAGATTGAATCCCAAATCTTTTATTCAACCGTCAAAGACTTTATCAGTAAAGCTAACTAGAACCCATAAATATATATATATAGACACACACTAACAATATTTGACTTTGGTTGAGTTCATAATATCGTGCCACAAAAGTTTTTAGGACCTCACAAATTTACACATCAATATTCTAATACACAGTTTTTTTTATTGAATTTAAATTTCATTATACTTTAACTCTCCCTTAAAAATTAGAATCACACATTATGTTTTCTTTAAGGTCTAATATATCATTCCATATCGTGGGTTCCAGTTAGGTTAACTGGTAAGTTAAAATTGGGGTTCAATCCTAGCCCTTACACTAAAAACCAATTGGTGTCTTGGTTTGATGATAAAGAATTATTATTAGGAACGAATGTCATAAGTTAAAACTATCTCAAATATATATATATATATATATATATATAAACATAATTATAATAAATGCCTATTATGTTCCATATTTAAACACACAATTATAATCTTTTTTTTTTTTTTGAAAGCAACACTCAATTATAATATTAACATATCATACTTTAATAAAAAAAAAAAAAAAATAGAATAGATATTTCCATCTTCAAACATAACCATTATAGTAAGCCTTTTTTATTTATGTGAGTTTTTGTCAAAGAAAAAAAAAATCACAACCACAATAAATAGCTATTAATAATTCCATATAAAACATAAATCATAATTAATACCCATTAATAAATATAAAATTAAAGATGTTTGACTTCATGATATTTTGCCACTATAATTTTGAGGCCTCACAACTTTACACATTGATATTCTAATATGTAGGGATGGTAATGGGGAGAGGCAGAGTCGAAGGATGAGATCTTCATCCCCACCCCGTATAACGAGGAAAACTTGCTTGCTCCAAACCAGTCCCTTAGGCCATGCACCGTCCAATAAAGTTATATTTCGTGTTAGTTTGCCCCGCAACTATTACATTTTTTTTTAAAATATAAAACATGTTTTATTAATATAAATATACTTGAAATTACAACTAAATTTATCCCATAAAATCAAACTAATTTTTAGAAAGAATTGAATAATATTATCCAAGCTTTTAACAAGACAATATCACAACAAAAACAAAAATCTTAAAATCCATACATTTAAATAAGCTAGTATGGATTATTATTATTTTTTAATTATTAGGGATTTAGGGTATGAAAAATTTCCATCCCTACTAATATGTATTTTTTTTAATTAAGTTTATATTATATTTTATATTTAAACATGTAGGGACACGATTTCTTTAACGGCCCAATAATGGTGTTGGGCTCATACATGAAAGATCCCTCACAATATGATTTGTAGAGAGTGGGCTTGGAAGGCTTGCCTTTGATCACAGGGCGATGGTCCGGTCCTGTTTTTAGAGGAATTCATGTAGAAAATAAGAGTTGGATTTGAACATTTAAGCCTTATAGCATTACATCCTGAGGGGTTGGACTCCTCGGACTTAGTCCGAGGATCATTAACGTCTTCCTCCGGTTATCCGGCGGTGATTTTTTGTGGTATGCATACTTCTTTAAGTGGTTTACACCCATGGAGTCTTTCTCTTTGAGGTAGGATGGGAGTCCTTGGTTTTTTGTCCATTGTTCCCCCCCCTATCCAGATTACTTACTTTCTCTTTTATACTAGCCTACGTTTGCTATCCTTCGTCCACGTGTAGGGTCAACTTTTACGAGACTGATATTTGTCCCGTCAGTCTAATCCCAGAATTGTTGGGGATGGTTGATAAAGCCGAAGAATCCGGCTCTGCTGGATGTAGAGTCTTATCTGGGAAGGGTAATGAGGGCAGCTGTCCCGAGATATTTTGGATCTCCTTTCCAGTCTGGTCCTATACCGTTTTTGCCCTTCTTCTTCGGTGGAATTCTGGGTCTGCCGAGGACTGAACTGTCCTCGGCAACATCTCCGGGCCGTTTGGGCTTTATGTTATTGAGCTTGGGCCGTAGCTTCCTTTGGCTTGGGCCTTTGGACTTCCCACGAGCAAATGGACCTGACCCATAAATTATTGGGCCCCACAAAACACAACTAGAATCTTAACGTATCATATTTTCTTTCTAGTAGAATAGATGGTTTCATATACAAATACAATTATAATAATTACAATAATTATATATTCAATAGTTTCATATAAAAACACAGTTATAATAGATACCCATTAATAACTAGGGGTTTGCATGGGTCGGATTGAGGGGTTTTTTCAATCCAACCTACCATGGTCGAGTTAAAGAAAACCTAATTCAATCCAACCTATCAAAGGTGTCCAACCCAATCCATGGGTTTTACAGTTTTATTTTATTTTATTTTATTTTATTAAATACTGATCATTATAACAGCAAATTTATAAGATTACCAACGTACATAAGAATAGGGATGGCAACTTTGCTTCACTTCGCTTAACCGGCCCTTCCTCGCGCGAGTTTTCCCTGCCTTGCAAAGGTGGTAGGGAGGGGATGGGGCGAGATTTTAGCCCCGCACCATGGGGCGGGGTTGAGTTTAGATTTTTTAGACCCACCCCACCCCGCTCTGCCCCATCACTGCCCCGCCCCGCCCGCGATGATAAGGGTTAATTTGTAAATTTTTCATACCCTAAAATCCTGTTATTTAAACAAACATATCATTAGCTTATTTTATTCTACCCAACGTGGCTCTTTGCCTCTTTTTCCTCTCTAGCAAATTTGGAAATAAGGTACTAATTTTAACGTTTTAGTTTGTCTTTATTAGAAACAAATTTATATACTATAGAATTATTGATTTTGTATTATGAGATTTTTGTTGTTGTGATATTGTCTTGTTAAACACTTGGATAATATTATTCAATTTTTGCTAAAAATCAGTTTGATTTAATGGGATAAATTTATTTTTAATTTCAAGTATATTTTTATTAATGAAAAAGGTTTTATTAAAAAAAATTGTAATAGTCGTGGGCAAATTAACAAGAAGTAGAGTTTTACGGGGTGGGTCAAGGCTTTGCAGGGCCCCAAGGGGCAAAGATGGGGCAGAACATTTTCCCTATCATGCGGAGTGGGGTGGGGATGGGGCAAGACAAAACCATACTAGGCAAGGATGAAGACCCCATCCTTTGGCCTCACCCCGCCTTATTGCCATCCCTACATAAGAATAGAATTTTATAATATTATTTTTGTTGGTTTAATGCACTAATCAAAGTTGAGCATAGCTTCAAATGAACCCAAATAATAGTAAATTTATAACCTTATAAACCTGAGCATAATACCAAACCAGCACAAATTATTTTGTTAGTGCATCAAATCATATAATAATTAAATAATAAAAATCATATAATATGTATTTTAAATATAGGTGGGTCGGGTTGAGTTAGACGGATTTGTGAATTGGCTTATTTGCACCTTACCCAAATCCACTTGTTGGGTTAGATTAGATCGATTTTGGCGAATTAGTAGGGTAGCTGCACACCTCTATTAATAATAACATTTGGAATACAATCTTGGCTAAAGCAGTGGTTTTTTTAATCTTTTACTCTTTTTTTTTTTTTTTTTTGAGATATTAATCTTTTAATCTTTTACTCTTATTGCATGTATTTTGTGTAGATTAATAGATGACAGATATGAATATGCCTAACAAAACACAACCTTATGGAATAACGCACTTGGCATTGCAACTATTGTCACATATTCCTAAACCATTACTACATAATTTTCAGGGAGATCTAGCTGGAGGACATTTGTAATAACATTCACACACTTTTGAACCTCCCACAAAGACGCAAGCTGCTTGACCATAGTAATGATTATAAACGCAGGCTTGACGACAACCTTCATTGGTGGTACATGTACCCAAACCAGCAGTACATAGAGGAGTAGCGCCCTCCTTAAGAAGCACGGTACCTAACTCAACATCACAGCCCACATTATCATTACATATATAAACCATTTTGGACCTTTCAATTTTGCATAAAATATTCATCATAATACTATTATTTTTAAATGTGTAATACAATTTAGGTATTGAACCTTAACGTGATGGCATGTGTTTTCTACTGAAAGGGACTCATTATGGGTTAAGGTTAGAGAACCAACCATTCCAGAAAAAAAATTGGCAGTTAAACTGTCAACCTTGATCTCTTCCAAAAAGTAATAAAAGTGAAAATTGTGTGCCCGGGATACAACATTTTTATCAAATTGATGACACTACCATTTAGCTAAGTCTCTCTCTCTCTCAATTACTTTGCTTTCTAGCTAGAATTTACATTCCATACACCTTAATAATGCCGTGTACATATAGGCTATAGCTGCGGGAGCTATTGACAAAAATGATTAAAATTATTCGAAGAGTCCTTTCTAAAGGGAACTACATTATGGCTTACATAGAACATATGACTTAATACTCTATTTAAAATTGACTCTATTCCAAATCTCGTGTGCAGTCATTAGCATAAGAGGCATCTCAATATATTTTTTTAAACTCTTTTATTATAGTTTTATTTATTAGTTATAATAACATTAAAAAATATATATATTCTTTACTCTATTTATGTGTCATTGAAATACCGGACGGAATAGAAAATATTCTTAGAAGGAATATAACAAAATTCTTTGACCGGTTCTTTCAAGAGAAGCTTCTATTAGGACTGATGCAGACAGCAAACAAAACAGTTCTATTTTATTATAACAATATTATCACAAATCTAAATTATTTGGGAAAAAGAGTTGACCTGAGTTGAATACAAAGAGAACAAGTATAATTGAAAAGGCAGTGGTGCAATGCGACATTTTCACTTAACCCAAAAAAATTATTGAGATCCTCTAGAGTTCCTAGCATACTCTATCATGTAGAATTCTTTTAATCTTAACCTTTCATTTATAATAAAAAGTCTAGATTTTGCCATATCATTAATTCACTAACAAATCTACAAAAATAATGATTTTAAAAAATAACTACTCATAAATGATAGTTATTACCTTAAATGTGAATAGTGACTATGACATTGCAGCATTAAATGAAAAGAAATTTGCTTATTTAGATTTTTTTTTTTTTTTTATACAAAATAGAATTTCTACTCTAACCCAATCTAAGTGTATATGTGTGTGAAGCGTGCGCGGTGTAGAAAATTGATTATTATGCACATAGGCCAAGAAGCATATATATATATATATATATATATATAATTAACATTTTTTTTTTTCTCAAAATTGATTATTATGCTTGTATAACTATGGCTGAAGCTTCTCATGACCAATAAACTAGAGTACTTAGTTCACAGATTAGACATATCTTTTAAAAATGTAGCCAGTATGCAATAGCGTTCTTTTGGGTTATAAAATGATCACACATCATATTCGGGGCCACTAGAATTGTAATATATACATTGCTCGTATCACATTTTTTTTAGCCTCTGATTGTTCACAATGTCTAAAAGCATACCAACGTTCAGCAAAAGCTATTTCTATTGGCGGGCCATTAATCCATCTAAGCTTTCTTCACAGGATTGAGCAATCCATTATCTAGAGGATCTCAATCCATGTTAAAGATAATGGAACTTTTTGATTTTTTTTTTTAAAGAAAGATATTCTCCATTCAGTTTTGTAAGTTTTGAGATTTATAATGGATTTTCATTGGTTAGGTGAAAGCAAACTATAAAAGGCCAGTTGTTTAGGTGGGCTGAAGTGTCTAATATTGTTTTGTATATATCTCTCAAATATTTCTTCCAAATTCAAGTTGCATAATAATCAATTTTCTAAATAAGCAAATTTCTTTTGCATTTAATGCTGCAATGTCATAGTCATTATTCACATTTAAGGTAATAACTATCATTTATGAGTAGTTATTTTTTAAAATCATTATTTTTGTATATTTGTTAGTGGATTAATGATATGGTAAAATCTAGATCTTTTATTATAAATAAAAGGTTAAGATTAAAAGAACTCTACATGGTAGAGTACCCTAGAAACTCTAGAGGATCTCAATCCGAAAAAAATATCCGGAAAATGTATTTCAAATTTCTATTACCTAAATTACTACC
Source organism: Quercus robur (assembly GCF_932294415.1). Taxonomy (NCBI): domain Eukaryota; kingdom Viridiplantae; phylum Streptophyta; class Magnoliopsida; order Fagales; family Fagaceae; genus Quercus; species Quercus robur. The sequence goes on along the minus strand of NC_065535.1, from coordinate 34,478,475 downwards.
TTATTGTAAGCCTTTCAAATATTCTCTTCCTTCTACCCATGTGTGTAGTTTATTATTAAAAAAATAAAAATAAAATAAAAAACTATTTATTAATGGAAATGTTAAGAATATAAAGTGTGAGAAAGACTGAATAGTCTGTATATTGATGTATGTCAAATAATGTACAATAGAGAGCCTTATATAGGCTAGATATGTGTGCAGTACAAGTAAAAGGAGTAAACTACAAGTATAGTATATTGGGCTAAGCCCAATGGGCTAAACTAGTCTAAGCTATACACTAACGTCCCCCCTCAAACTTGAGGTGGCAAGGAGGAAGCCAACTGGAGTTTGGATATAAGATCTTGAAGACGACCAGGTGGGTGAGTCTTGGTAAAGATATCAGCAGGCTGGTTAGCAGAGGAGATGGAGAATAACTGGAGATTTCCTTTCTTAAGATGCTGTCGAGTGATGTGGCAGTCGATCTCAATATGCTTAGTGCGTTCATGGAAGACATCATTATGAGCAATGTAGATAGCACTACGATTGTCACAATAAAGAGGAGTGGCAGTGGGCTGTGGAGCATCCATGTCAGCCAAGAGCCAGCGAAGCCAAACAAGCTCACAAGTGGTGTCGGCAAGGGCACGATACTCAGCCTCAGTACTAGAACGGGAAACCACATCCTGCTTCTTGCTGCGCCACGAGACCAGAGAAGTACCTAACAGGAAACAGAAACCTGTGATAGAGCATCGATCAGTCGGATCACCTGCCCAGTCAGCATCTGAATAAGCATGAAGCTCGAGAGAAGATCGAGAGGAGTAATGCAAACCATGATAAAGTGTGCCTTTGACATATCGGAGAATCCGAAGAACAGCAGCATAGTGGACAGAACGAGGTGCATCCATGAACTTACTAACCATACCCACAGCATGTGAAATATCTGGACGAGTAACAGTGAGATAGATCAAACTGCCAACCAACTGACGATAGCGAGTAGCATCGGATATAGGTTCACCGTCCAAGGGTGTGAGCTTTGCATTGTATTCCAAAGGAGTGGAAACAGTCTTGTTATCAGTGACACCGGCTTTGGAGAGAAGATCAGAAGCATATTTAGCCTGGGAAAGATAGTATCCATCAGAGGATGAGGTAACCTTAAGCCCAAGAAAATAGCTGAGAGTGCCCAAATCTTTCATCTCAAAATGCTGACTAAGGAAGTTCTGAAGAGAGCGGATACCTGCAGAATCATCTCCAGTAATAATCATATCATCAACATAAAGAAGAATAAGAGTGATACCAGCAGAGGATCTTCGAACAAAGAGAGCAGTGTCATGAGGACTCGAAGTGAAACCCTGCTGAGCAACAACTGAGCTAAACTTTTCAAACCAAGCTCGAGGAGCCTGCTTGAGGCCATAAAGAGCACGGCGAAGGCGGCAAACTTGATTGCCTGAGTGTGGATAGCCAGGGGGTGGTTGCATGTACACTTCTTCATGGAGGTCTCCATTGAGGAAAGCATTCTTCACATCCATTTGATAAAGAGGCCAATGGCGAACAGCAGCCACAGCAATGAGACATCTAACAGATGTAAGACGAGCAACAGGAGCAAATGTTTCCTCATAGTCAATACCATACTCCTGAGTAAAGCCCTTGGCAACTAGGCGAGCCTTGTATCGTTCAACAGATCCATCAGCCTTGGTCTTGATCTTGTAAACCCACCTACAACCTACTACAGACTGACCAGGAGGCAAATCAACCATATCCCACGTGTGATTCTTATGAAGGGCATCTAGTTCTTCATTCATAGCTTGCTGCCAAAGAGGGTCAGTATGAGCCTCACGATAGGTGTGAGGTTCATAGAGAGTGGCAAGAGCAAAAGAGCAATGATAATCAGTGAGATAAGGGGGAGGAATGCTTACCCGAGTGGAACGACGAAGTTCAGGACCAATAGGAGACTCAGGAGAGGGTGGTGCCACAGGATCCAAGACAGGCGGGTCATATGCCGGAGACAGAACCGGAGATGAGTCATCTGGAGAGGCAATCGATGCTGAAGAATCCTCCACAAGTTCAGGATAGAGAGGGAGGAAAAGATCAGTAAAAATGGGAGACTCTGAGAAAGAAGATGTAGGAAACTGCTGAAGACTCGTGAAAGGACGATGTTCCCAAAACTCAACATGACGGGAGACACGAAGGCGATGAGAAATGGGATCATAGCAGCGAAACCCTTTTTGAGACACACCATAACCAAGGAAACAACAGAGACGAGTACGAGGTTGGAGCTTTGTTCGTTCATGAGGAGGAAGAGAGACAAAACAAGCACAACCAAAAACCCGAAGAGAGGAGTAGTCAGGAGTTTGACCATAGAGAAGCTCAAATGGTGATTTGTTGTGTGTAGTTGGTGAAGGAATACGATTAATAGTGTGCACAGCAGTGAGTGCGGCCTCACCCCAAAATCGCTCAGGAAGAGAGGCAGAAATGAGAAGGGTGCGGACAACATCAAGAATGTGACGATGTTTTCGTTCTGCACGACCATTTTGTTGAGAGGTGTAAGGACAAGACCGCTGAGGAAGAGTACCATGTCTGTCTAAAAAGGATAAGAAAGATTTATCATTATATTCTTGAGCATTATCTGATCGAAAGACTTTAACGGTACGATTGAACTGTGTTTCAATCATTTTATGAAATGTTTGGTAAATAGACACAAGTTTAGACCTATGGTGAAGCAGATAAATCCAAGTATACCGAGAAAAATCATCCACAAATATGATAAAATATTTAGATCCCCCCTCAATAGGAACAGGTGCAGGACCCCAAATATCATAATGTATAAGATCAAAAGGAGCAGAAGAAAAGGAGTCACTTTTATTAAATGGCAATTTTGTTTGTTTGCCAAAATGACAGGAAGTACAATCAAATTTTGAAAACTGAATTGAACCTAAATGACCTTGAGAAGCTAACAATTGAAGACGAGATAAGGATGGATGACCAAGACGAGCATGCCATAGATCAGGTGAGGAGGTGGCAGTGGTAGCAGCTGCAGAAACAACTTGTGAAGGAATCTTCAAGTCATGAACCTCAAACATGCGACCAACCTTACGGCCTGTCCCAAGCACTTGACCCGTCCAGGGATCCTACACATCCACACCATGATTAGTAAATAGAAGATCTACGCCTAATTCGCAAAGTTGACCAACAGAAAGCAAATTGAGGGATAACTTTGGAATATGAAAAGTGTCACTAAGGGATAAACAAGGAGAAGAGATTGTTCCTTTATGACTAACAGGCATAGGAGTTCCATCAGCAGTGTAAATGGTGATTGGATGTTCTAAGGGTGCCTTATCAGAAAATTGGGATTCATCAGGAGTCATATGGTTACAACATGCAGTATCAAAAAACCAAGGTTGTTTACCTGAGGTGACAGAAAGGGCAGTGGAAGTGCGGGATAAAACCTGTTGAACAACTGCCTCAATATCAGCCGTAGTAAGTGAGGAAGCCAAAGATGGACCTGTAGGAACCGATGGATCTGAAGGACATACATCAGCTGCCTGAGGAAGAGAAGCTTTATTCTGCTCTTGCACAAAGTTCTGTAGCTTACGACAAACAGAGATGTCATGGCCTTTGGCACGGCAAAACTTGCAGTGAGCACCTTTGGAAGACTGAGAGGTGGGACGCCCGGAGTTTATTCGCGGAGGAGCAGTGAATGCAACAATGGGAGGCTGTGGTGAGGGTGTAGCCAAGACATGATCAGATGATGTCATGTGATAAGTGGGCCGACGATTCTCCTTAGAAATGAGCTCCTTTACTGCAGCATCAAGAGAAGGAGTAGGAGACTGGCTAAGTAGAGAAGCCCTAGTAGGCTCAAAATCCTCACGTAAACCCATCATGAAGTGCATAAATCTACGGCGATCCCGATATTTGACAAAGAGCTCAATGTCCTTAGAACACACCAGTGGAGGATCTGCAGCAGAGAGTTGCTCCCACATAGTAGAAGTCTGAGAATAAAAATCAGAAATAGACTGACCTGTCTCTTGGCGCATTTGATAAAGTTTTGATTCAATGTGAAACTCCAAGCTTGAATCATTAGTGCAGTTATAACGATCGGCCAAAAATTTCCAAGCAACCTCAGCAGTTTCAAGACGAGGAAGAAGATTATGAATGGAGGGAATAGAGGTATTGATAAACCAAGATAAGATCTTACTCTGAATACTCTCCCATTCTTCTAGACGTTCTTCATAATCATCTACTGTAACAGCAGTCTTGGAAGACTCTTCAGTAGCTGTGGCTTTGGACTTAGGGTCTGGTACTGGTTTAGGAATTGAACCAGTCACATATCTCTACAGTTTACGACCCTTGAGAAAGACGGTCATATTCTGAGACCATGCAAGATAGCTAGAAGGACCATCCAACATGATGGTGATAGGACGTATGATATCTCGTTCACTTTGTTGAGCCATAATGAAGAAAATGACCAAAAAGTGATATTTAGATACCTCAAATGCAGAAACGGAGTCCAAAATCAGAATCTACGCGAAAAACTGAGCAAGACAGGTCCTGTTGAAAAATTTTGACTTGGTCAACGGTCAACGGTCAAAGTCAACAGTCAAGTCAAAGTCAACGGTCAAGCTGGTCCAGTCAACGGCTGACGTGTGCAGACGTGGCAGGGTGACGTCACGCTAGGGGCTGACGTGGCAGTTCGCGAAACAGAGCTGGCGCGTGTGGCGCGTGGATGAAGTCTGGTCTGGCGCGTGGGGGCGCGTGAACGAGAGTGACGGCGCGTGGAGGCGCGTGAAGGCGCGTGGAGCGCGTGTTCGTGAGGCAGAAACTTCAGGCGGCGCGTGGAGGCGCATGTGAAGTGTTTTCTGGCCGTTCTTGGTTGGGTTTTGCTTGGGATTGTCTGTTCTGTCACTCAATGCCTTTGCTTTGACAGTTGGATGAGCAGATCAATGAGATCCGAGATTTGCTGGGACTATGGGCGTGACGGCGGTGACTCGCTTCTGACAGTGGCTACTGGATGAAGGCGAGGGCAGCGGAAGAACGCCGGAGATGTCCACAGGAACCAGGAAGTCAGAGGATTGGCTCTGATACCATGTTAAGAATATAAAGTGTGAGAAAGACTGAATAGTCTGTATATTGATGTATGTCAAATAATGTACAATAGAGAGCCTTATATAGGCTAGATATGTGTGCAGTACAAGTAAAAGGAGTAAACTACAAGTATAGTATATTGGGCTAAGCCCAATGGGCTAAACTAGTCTAAGCTATACACTAACAGGAAAGAAGAATTCACCTGAGTTTTTATTTTTTATTTTTTATTTTTATAAGAATTCACCTGAGTTGAATTCAAAGAAAACAAGCAGAAAAAACAAGGCGGAGGAGTGGTTAGTCATTTTCACGAAAACCAATATTACCAATGAATCCTAATTTTCCAGTACTTCAAATAATATTGCCTAGATAAGTCTACTACAAAAAAGAATGGAGAGAGAAAGACTGAAGCGCTCTGACGAAGAAGAAGATGTTCTGGCTCGTAGCACCAAGAAATTCAAAGACAGCCATATGCCAACAGGAGACCTAGGAGATAAAGAGTACGAAGTGCGAAGTAAAGGGAAAAGTTACAAGGAAAAATTAGTGGGAGCGATACCCAGATCCTTTGAACAAGCTTTTGGCTTCAAAAGCTTTATGCAGGAAGACATTGCCTCAGATGACGGAGAAGAATAGGATCAGGAGGGTAGTACCAAAGTTTGCTTCTCCAAAGAAGAAAAAATATGCATGAGGGATCCTTGGAAAAGGGCCCTCATCATTAAAACGTTTGGAAGAAGACTGGGATTCTCCTTTCTTGTGGACAAGATTCGTAGTATGTGGAAGCCAACAGGGGGTATGGACTCTATTGATTTGGGTTTTGATTTCTTTTTAGTCAAGTTCGAGCTAGCGGTTGACATGGATTGTATACTAAAGTGTGGCCCATGGTTCATTGGGCAACATTTCTTAGCAGTGGGAGCCTGAATTTAAAGCTTCCTCTGTAACTCTATCCTCGGTAGCAGTTTGGATTAGGTTGCATGAATTGGCCATTGAATTCTATGAGACAAACACGCTTCTAAAAATTGGAAGAGCCATAGGCCCAGTTTTGTGCATTGTCTCACATACAGCTAATGGGGTGAGAGGTCGTTTTGTCAGGCTATGTGTACAGGTTAACTTGGATAAACCATTGTTAAGAACGATACACATTGGCAAGATTGCACAGAGTATACAGTATGAAAGGGATCAATGCACTATGCTTCACGTGTGGCAAGATAGGGCACAAGATGGAAGCATACCCTCATGTCATTAGAGAGTATGCCACGGGGCCAACCATGGAGCAAAATGCTAGCTCCGGTGATACTACCAATGACTAGGGGGCTAAAGGGAAAGCTATGGAGAAGAAAAAACTAGAAGAGTACAATGAGTGGATGGTGGTCAGTCGGCGAAAATCCAACGGTAGGATGGTTAGCAAACCACAAATGCTGGAGCAGAGCCAGATGAGTGAAGTGAGTCCCGAGAATAGCTCCATAGCCATGCCTAGGGTGGCAGAGCAATACAAGAGGGAAGGAAAGAGGAAGGCTACGCACATAGGGAGACAGCCTGTTACGTCTCATAGGGAGACAGCCAAGACATTAGAGTCAAATTAGAACGGAGGAAACTTGGGGAAAGGGGCTAAGGGTGCTGGTAACTGCGCCAAAGCCAACCAGAAAGCGAAAGGCATAGTTGAACTTCAACGAGATAGAGTGGGCCAGGGAGAAATTAAGGGCCTATTTGCTTTTGGGCTGAACCGAGGAACGGCAAATAAGGGTGGGGTTTTTTCAAGCCCATTTTGGTTTTCAAGTCCAGCAAGCACAAGTGATAACCCTAGAACAATAGGGAAGGAGTTAGGTAAGAGCAATTCTGAAAGAAGTCGAAATGGAGGGGAGAGAGAAATGAGGGATTTTCTACAAAGGGAAGGTGATTCCAATGGGGGACAAGACCATACGATGGATAAGACAAGACCCCACCGAGATTTGGGGATGGTTCGATGTGGAGTTGATGGGAGCGTGGAAAAGTTTGTTCCCGCTGACGGAGTTAAGCCGGAGAATGGGATACTTGCCACTGAAGGACAAAGCTTGGGTTACAACACCAAACCCATGATGGAGGTTTCTAACGGACAGACCACCAGTGCCAATTCCACCGCCAATAAGCTTAAGACCATCAACGCTAGAATCAGGGGCACTGAGCTCGGAAAAATTGCTATTCGAAGTAGAAACGGAGTAGGTTCAACCAGTGATTACTGTGAGGAAAATCTTACAAGAGCTACCAGTGGAATGCTTGATGATGGGAAACCTTCACCGAGTAAAGATGATACAATTTGCGAAGCCAAAGATCAATGGCACAATTCTAATAAGGGCAACACAGGATTCGATGGGGGTGATCAAACACTCAACAACTCTCTTCCACGGGAAGTGGGAGTCGAAGATGGAGCTGGTGGAAGCATGAAAATTAAGGGATAGTGAAGATGCATCTTCTCTGACTCACTATGATGCTGCAACAAATCCAAATAAAATCATGAATATTTTGATATGGAATTGCAAGGGTGCAATGAAACCCTAATTTAGGAAGACAGTTATGGACCTTGTGGAGTGGCACTCACCAATTCTCATGGTGATTACAAAGACCAAATTGAGTGGGGCTAAGGCCAATGAAATTATTAAGTTACTTCCCTTCGATGGTGTTGTTGTGGTAGATACAATTGGGTTCACTAGAGGAATTTGGTTGCTTTGGCGCACGGACTTGGTACAAGTGGATGTCCTGGCAACAACTGAGCAGGAAATTCACGCCATTATCTGGGTAAAAGCTCAAACCCTTCACTAGTTAATTAGTGCAATTTATGCTGGTCCTAGATTTGCAGAAAGGTGTATTCTTTGGAATAATCTCAAAATGTTAGCTTCCATGCATGACCTCCCTTGGGCACTTATGGGTGATTTTAATGAGGTGCGCTCAGAAGAGGAAAAATTTGGGGGGAACCTGGTGTGCCAAAGAAGAGTGAGAGCCATCAAGGAGTGTATGGATGTGTGCCATATGATGGACTTGGGATTCTTAGGGCCTACATTCACATGGTCCAACAAAAGAGAGGTGGGAGACCTAATTCAATGCAGACTTGATAGGTGTTAGGCTAATCTGGAGTGGAAAGGCCTGTTTGAAGAGGCTAATGTTACTCACATAGCAAGAGTTAATTCAGACCACTGCCCATTGTTGCTCAAGCTAAATCCAAGTTTGGGTAATATGGTTGACAGACCATTTAGGTTTTAGCCTGTGTGGCTCAACCACAAGAAATTCTTGGCTATTGTTAGAGAGGCTTGGATAGGACAAGATGATAGACTGGATGGTGCTATAGCTACTTTCAAAGCCAAAGCCCTAATATGGAATAAGGAAATGTTTGGAAATGTGTTTGCCAGGAAGAAGCAGATAATGGCCAAGTTGTTGGGCACTTAGAAAGCATTAGCCACGTGCCCAAATTCTTTTCTTCTCAACCTCCAAAGTCAGTTAACTGAAGAATATAATTTTATTCTCTAGATGGAGGAGGAGATATGGGCAATGAAATTGAGGAAAAACTGGATCATCATGGGGGAGAAAAACACCTCTTTCTTCCATATCTCTACACTGGTCCGAAGAAGTAAAAACAGGATTACCTACATCCAGAATGCTGAAGGGGACTGGGTTCATAACCTTGAAGAAGTTAAGAACCTGTTCATGTCAAGTTACAAGAAGCTTTACCAAACAGAACAATGTTTGTGTCCTCTAACCCCACAATGGAGCTCCGATTAGTGTGCTAAACTAAATCAAGATGAAGCCAATGGTTTGGCTCAGATTCCCACGGATGGAGAAATTTGGTCATCTCTGAAGTCTATGAAACCTTACAAAGCCCCTAGCATTGATGGTCTACATGCAAGTTTCTTTCAAAGGTTTTAGCTTGTGGTTAGGGAATCTGTGAAGAGAGAGGTGAAAGGAGTGTTTTTGAGTCAAGAGGTTCCTGTGTACCTGAACCAAATGCTCATTGCCTCATTCCTAAACAGCTTGGGCCTGAGACTGTCAGTTAATACAGGCCAATCAGCTTGTACAACACTATATACAAGATAATCTCCAAGATTATTGTGCAGAGGATAAGGCCATTGCTGCCATCTCTAATCTGCCCCATGCAGGTAGCTTTTCTTGAGGGAAGAATGAGCTCAGAAAATGTTATAATAGCCTAGGAATTAATCTACTCCTTAAAGAGTAGGAAGGGTAAGGATGGGTACATGGTTATAAAAATTTATTTGGAAAAGGCTTATAACCGCCTTGAGTGGAGTTTTATAAAAATGGTCCTAGAACATTTTGGTTTCCTCCAGAGAATGATTAATCTCATTATGAGCTGTATATCCATAACAACCACAACCTTGTTGTTTAATGGAAGTAAATTAGGAGCATTTCAACCTTTAAGAGGTATAAGACAGGGTGACCCCATCTCACCATACTTGTTTCTGCTGTGTATGGAATTCCTTGGGGCCCATATCACTAGCATGTGTGAAGAAAGAAGGTGGGATAAGATGCAAGCATCTAGACAGGGTCCAAGCTTCTCACATGTGTTCTTTGTTGATGACCTGATGCTGTTTGCTAAGGCAAACCATAAAAACTGTGATGTTGTTATTGAGGTGCTTGATAATTTCTGTAATCTTGCTGGCCAAAAGGTTAACCTGGGGAAGTCTAAGATTCTATTTTCAGCAAATGTTTCTAGAAGATGGAAGAGGTATATTTGTAGACAGTTGGGCATGAATGCTACAAACAACATAGGAAGGTACCTTGGGTTTCCCATTCTCACTCAGGGTAGACCAGGGAATGCTTATAACTTTGTAGTGGAGAGGGTGCAAAACAAGCTTGCTGGGTGGAGGACCAAGCTACTGTCTAGAGCTGGGAAACTTGTTTTAGTTAAGACTGCAGCTGCCCCAATAACTAAATATTTCATACAATGCCAGGCACTACCTAGTAAAGTGTGTGGTGCAGTGGATAAAACCATTAGAGATTTCCTGTGGGGCTTAACTGAAGAGAAGAGGAAAATACACATGATTAAGTGGAGCACTGTAACTCTCCCAAAAGAATTAGGTGGGCTGGGGCTGCATTCAATGAGGGACAGGAATTTAGCTATTCTTGCTAAACTTTGTTGGAGATTGGCTAGTGCTCAAAAATCCCCGTGGGCAGCCATGTTGACTACCAAGTACCTCACCCCTAAAAGAATGACTGAGGAAGGAAGGAAACTACCTTGCTCTAGTATTTGGTCTGCTTGCAAGAAGGGAGGTCCAATCTATGTTAAAGGGCTGAAATGGTCTGCTAGGAGTGGTGAATCTATTAAGTTTTGGATGGACTATTGGCTACCAAAGGGTACCTTGTGTAGTCTTATTCAAGGGCCTCTGAATCGGGATAAGGAGAATCTTACAGTCAGGCAATACCTTGATCATGAAAGTGATTGGAGTGCTTATAACATATCCTTTGTTTTACCTGACCATTTTCTTAATACCATAAAAGCTACTCCATTGTCCATAGACCAAAACGCAGATGACTTGCTGCATTGGGCTCACTCCAAGAATGGCTTCTTCTCTCTAAAGTCTGCCTACCTGCTAGCAAGGGGTTTAAATCCCTTGAACCTGGAAACTGAATCATTAGCTTGGGTATGGAAGGTGGAAGCTCTGCCAAAGGTTCACTTCTTTTTATGGTTATGCCTTCATAATAGTGTACCCACTAGAGAAGTGCTGGGTTCAAGGGGTTTAAGCCTCGATCCCATCTGCAGTCTATGTAATAAGGATTTTGAATTTGTGGAACATCTGTTATGGGGCTGTGATGTGGCTAAAGACTTCTGGCAAGAGTTGAAAGTTCCCTTTTGCCTGAAGGACACCTTTCTTTTACCTATTGGCAAATGGCTTGGGGCCAACTGTCGGAGTGAGGTTAGTTCTATGATTATAGGCATTCCCTGGAGAATTTTGTTTCCAATAGGGGTATGGCATTTGTTGTTGGACAGAAACAATTATGTGTTCAAATCCGAAAAGGTGGAGCATTTGTGGTTCAGGAAATGCATTAGAGAAAGTGCAGAATTTTACACCATTGGGTTTAATGCAAAAATGCAAAAAAACCAAAGCCGTGATCCCTGTTGGTTGGACGAAGCCACCTAAGGGTTGGGTTAAACTTAATTTAGATGGGTCAGTTATGGGGAATCCCGCGAAGGCAAGAGGCGGAGGGGTGATAAAAGGTCATGATGGGGAGTGGCTAACTAGTTTTGTAAGATCACTCGGGCTAGCTAATAGTTGCATGGCAGAACTTTGGGCATTGAGAGATGGGCTGCTGTTGGCTAAGAAGTTGGGCTTGAATAATCTCATAGTTGAACTTGATGCGTTAAGTGTGGTCCTCCTTATGAATAACAGCACTAGTAATTTGCTAATGGAGCCTTTACTAACTAATTGCAAGAACCTACTGAAGGCGATCCCTAACAAGCAAGTGGTCCATGCTTACCAAGAGGCCAACCAATGCGTTGATGCATTAGCTAAATTGGGAGCTACGTCCCTAACTTCTTTCGTTGTTTTTTCGACTCCACCGCCTGTGGTGGATAGTGTATTAGCTCATGATAAAACTAATGTGTTTTGTAACAGAATAGTTAATTCCTAGTTAAATGCATTTTCCATGGTTTACCAAAATAATAATAATGATAATAATATTGCCTAGTATTTTGAGAGGACCAAGAATACTTTGCTGGTATGTATAGAGTGCCAAAAGTAACGAAGATAACTTGTATTGAACTTAGAGCATCTCCAGTAGCTTATCTAAATTTTTGTACTATTTGGATAGTGAACAGTGATATTTAGCTTTTACCTACCCACTTTTTCGAATACATTTTCCAACAGATTCTCTATCATTTTATCCATCTCATTTAAATATTATTTCTTCATTCATTCATTATTCATTATTTATTCTTTTTTTAACAAAAACATATCTTCCAACATTTTTTTATTCAATAGCTGATTATTATAACAGCTAAAGACGTTTGAAGTATGAACAGGAAACGCTACAGTGTTCTCTACTTGTAGAGAAGCATTGTAGCAATTCTAACCTAAAAAATGGAGATGGAGAAGCTGTTGGAGTGGGTTTTTGGGGTGTTTTCTCTCTAAAATTGGCTTTAAAGAAGCCATTGGAGATGCTCTTATCTTGCTAGATTATCCTAAAAATAGAAAACAGAAACTTATCTTGCTAGATTATCTCAACCGCAAAATAAGTAGTTGATTTATTTGGGATTATAAGTTAAAGGCAAAAAATCTAGTATTTATTGAAACTTTATTAATGGGAGAATGAATTCACTTGAGTTAAATATAAGGAGAATAAGTGGAAATAAGGCAGCGCACTAGGTGGTAATTTTCACTAGAACCGATATGGCAATTGTATCGAAATTTGTAAGAATTAAAACACAATTTCCCAATATTTTGAGAGGACCAAGTAAAGAGCAATTTATCTTGCTAGATTATCCCAAAATAAGTATTAGATCTATTTGAGATTTTGGGGCAAAAATGTAGAAAATTTATCATCAACAAAAATTGGATTAATCAAGTAATTTATGTTTCAAATTAAATTAGTAAAATTCATTAATTTCTTGAGGTGCAATGGATTTAGGCAAGAAATATTACTTTTTTTTTTTTTTTTTTTGAGAAACAGAACTATCATTAAATTAGGAAATACCAGCTAAGTCAGCCTGGTAAGAAGGCATTACAACGGATGGAACATCTTCCATCCAAATTACACAACTTGTACAATTAGAAGCTAGTTTTGCCAAATTATGTGCTACTGTGTTGCCCTCTCTCTTAGTGTGAGAGTAGGACAATTTTGTAAAACCTGAAGAAAAGACTCCAGAGTCTTGTAACAACAACCCAAACGGAGCAAGACCAAAATTCTTGAGCTTCAGGGCCGACATCACCATTAGAGAATCACCCTCCAAGATTGCATCAGTGACATCCAACTCTCTTGCGAACTCAAGGGCTTTGGACGCAGCCAGAGCTTCGATCTCCTCAGGCCGGAGTTGCTGTGGAATCCGAGCTGCCATGGAGGCCAGAACCAGGCCCTCCCTGTCGCGGATCACTACTCCCAGTCCGGATGATTTTTCCTCAGTGAAGATGGCGCCATCAAAGTTGATTTTGAGCGTTCCCTGATCTGGAGGTTTCCATCTTATTCTTCTCAACTGTTTACTGGGTAATGGAGCTGCTTTCACCGCCTGAAACTCACTGAAACAATCATGTGCCCACTGGGAAATTTGTTGTAAGGGACGATGAGCTTGTTGAGTCCGAAGCTGGTTCCTTTGGTGCCAAATAGACCAGGTAATAAAAGCAAACAGATCCGGTTTTCTTTGATGATCGAAGACCCAGGCCAAAAGCTCACTAAAACTTGCAAAGCTTTGTTGATTCCGAAAATTCCACAAACTGTTTGCACCCCAAATCCCATCCAGTTTTTTACAACTCCACACTGCATGCAACATGTCTTCAGGTTCTTCCTTGCATCGGTCACAGCAATGTTCTGTAATAACCGTCCGTCTATATAGATTGCACTTAGTAGGGAGAGAGTTACGGCTAGCTCTCCAGATGAGATTTTTTATTTTATTTGGACAGTCAAGGGCCCAAACCTTCTTCCATAACCCTTCCTCATGCTCTTGGTGCACAGGCATTTGAAATCCAACTTCATCTTCCTTCAAGAAGCGGTAGCCCGTTTTGCAACTATACCTCCCATCATGCTCCCATGGCCAATACAGAGAGTCTTCAGAGTCTTCTCTAGCCAGCGGAATGTTCTTTATTTCCTCAGCTTCTTGTGGAGCAAAAATTCCATCAATCATAGCAACATTCCAAGTTCTTGTTTCCTCATTAATTAAGCAATCCACTGTGGCTTCTTCCATTGTTTCCACCATTGGAGAGAGGATCTTGGTTGGGTGTTTTCGAGGCAGCCAGTGGTGTTGCCATATTTTTATGGACTTTCCATTCCCCACCCTCCAACAAGCACCGTCAAGGATAACATCACGGCCGTAAAGAATACTCTTCCAAGCATAGGATCCCGAACTTGTTTCCTTAGCTTCTAACAGAGAAGTGTTGGGGAAGAACTTGGCCTTAAAAACTTTGTAAAAGAGGGTTTCCTTGTTGTGCAAAAGCCGCCACGCTTGTTTCGCCAAAAGGGCATCATTAAAATGAGCCAAGTCGCGAAAACCCATTCCACCCACCATTTTGGATTTAGTCAATTCGCTCCACCGGATCCAGTGAATTTTTCTCCTATTTCCTCTTTGCCCCCACCAAAACTTCTTAATCATTGCTTCAATATCATCACAAAGCCCCAATGGCAATTTAAAGCATCCCATGGCATAAGTTGGGATAGCTTGGATCACAGCTTTGATTAAGACCTCTCTCCTTGCTTGAGATAACAATTTACCCTCCCATCCTTGAAGTTTCCTCCAAACCCTTTCTTTTATGTAGTTGAAGCTAGCCTTTTTTCCCCTCCCAACAAAAGAGGGGAGCCCCAAATATTTCTCATAGGACTTCACTTCTTGGACTTGGAAGAGGTTCTTTATGCTTGATTTTGCTTCATCCGTGGTAGATTTGCTAAAGAAAATAGCGGTCTTCTCTTTGTTAATTTTTTGCCCTGACCAAGCCTCATATTCACCCAAAATCTTTAGCACATTATGACAATCCTCAGGAATTGACCTACAGAAAAGCAAGCTATCATCTGCAAAAAATAAGTGGGTTAGCTTTGGGCCTCGTTTGCACAAGGGAAAACCCTTAATATCCCCATTCCTCGCCGAGTGTTTTATGAGAGCATGAAGACCTTCCGTACATAAAAGGAAAAGGAAAGGAGATAGTGGGTCTCCTTGTCTAATTCCTCTCTTTGGATAGATCATCCCAGTTGGCTCACCATTCACCATGATAGAATACGACACAGATTTCACGCAACTCATCATGAGAGCTACCCATCTATCACAGAAACCCATTTTTTCCAAAAGCCTCTCCAGATACACCCATTCCACCCGATCATAGGCTTTACTCATGTCTAATTTGATAGCCATAAACCCATGCTTCCCTGAATTATGTTGCTTCATATGGTGAAGGGTCTCAAAAGCAACCATAATATTGTCTGAAATAAGTCTTTCCTTAGCAAAGGCAGATTGATGTTCAGTAATTAAGAGAGGTAAAAATTTTTTCAATCTATTTGCTAAGACCTTAGAATAAATCTTGTAGAGGACATTACAAAGACTAATGGGACGAAACTCAGACACGTGTTCAGGATTAGCAATTTTAGGAATGAGAGTAATGAGAGTATGGTTAATTGGTTCGGGTAGGGTACCTGAATTCAACCATGAGAGTATGGCTGAAATAACATCATGCTGCATCGTCGCCCAAAAATGTTGGTAAAACAACGGAGGCATACCATCCGGACCCGGAGCCTTTAGGGGAGCCATCTGATTCAAGGCTTCCTTGACTTCCCATTCTGTAAATTCCTTCATCAGTTCCGCATTCATCTCATTAGTCACCCTGCATGGGATTTTCTCTAGAGTTTCAGCTACAAGGATCGGATTGGAGGTGGAGAAAAGGTCTTTGTAGTAACTTTCCATCACATGCCCTATCTCCTCTTGGTCGGTCACCCAGGCTCCATTTCGATCTCTTATCCCTCTGATTAGATTCTTTCTAAATCTCTTTGTAGCCTTGCTGTGGAAAAAAGCTGTGTTGTTGTCCCCTTTGCTTAACCACAACACTCTTGATCTTTGACACCACATCCTTGATTCCCGATCTTGAAGAGAGTTAATCTCCTCTCTCAGACTTCTTACCCGAGTATTATTCCCACTCACCATAGCCTCATTCTCAGCCAATACAAGTTGTTTCTTCTTAATCTCTAACTCCCTTCTCACGTGCCCAAAGTTGTGCTTATTCCACCATGTTAACTCTTGTTCACATTTAGCCACTTTTTTCAGAATGGCTATGCTTAGGTTCGGCTCCCTTGTATTACTCCAAACTTCCTTGACCGTTTCACCACAAGTTGGATCCGATAACCACATTTCTTCAAACCTAAAACATCTCTTCTTCCTAGGTTCAGGCAACCCTGACAAATTGATCAAAAGAGGAGAATGATCCGAAGACATACAGCTAAGATGGTGAATTCTCGTACCTGGGAATTTTTGGAACCAAGAATTTGTAGCCAAGCATCGATCCAGTCTTATTCTTATAGAATGCCCATCAGCATAGTGTTTCGCCCATGTGAATTTAGGCCCCACATATCCCATATCCATAAATTGACATTCATCGATCACATCTCGGAACAGTTGCATTTGATTGTGATCTCTAGAAATCCCACCCCATTTTTCCTCTTTACGAACAATTTCATTAAAATCTCCACCACAAATCCAAGGAATATTCATTCTAGAATTTAGGCTTCTCAATTTGCTCCATGCCTCACTCCTCCTATGGGTTTCGGGCTCGCCATAAAATCCGGTAAATCGCCAAGCATTTGCAGTGTTCCCATCAATGACCGTGTCAATAAAATACCTGTGAGAATCTATCACATCAACATTAATCGAATTTTTCCAAAACAAAACTAAACCACCGCCTCTATTTTGCCTTGGAACCACCAATTTCTGATCAAAATTAATCTTACTCAAAGTACGATCTAGCCTTGCTTCATCTGCCCATGTTTCGGCTATAAACACGACAGAGGGATCTTTTGCCTGTATTAAATTGACAAGCTCATTCTCTGTACGTGGGTTCCCAAGCCCACGACAGTTCCATAATAACAGACTCATTGCTTCTGGCAAGGCTGACTACCAGCCTCTGCCAATATCTTATTTTTTGTTGCACCTCCCTGTGAAACCCTTCTTTTTTTGGGTAACTCAGTTTGGTTTGAGTCACTTCCTAAACTTCTTTTCCCTCCCACTGCCTCAGACATACAAGCATCAGCTACCAACCCAATTCTAGGAATTCTTTTCCATGTGCCCTCCACAGACCCGTGACTGACCAAAGGATTTGGAATATCTGCCAAAGGTACTCTAGGAGAAAAAGACAAGTGGGCTGGCCTTGATTGTGTACACGGCAACAAGGATTCCTTGATATTTGGGTGGCCCACTGAATTTTCCTTTCCCATGCTAACTTCAGAACCTGTTGCCCCTACACTTCTAAAATCATACTTTCCTATTTCTTTATCTATCTCACCTAATACATCTTCAAAAGTCTGACCTGACACCATTTCTTTGGCTGACCCAACATGTTGTATTGTCACATCTTCCTTTTTCCCTTCCATAGTTGACTGCCTAGTATCTTGGATATTTGCCTCCTGTAAATCCGGCTCTTTGTTTTCTGCCTTGTGAACATCAAAACCTTCCTTTTCCAGCAAAATACTTTCTGGCGTTGTAAAAGTATTTTCGGACCTCACAATTTCTGGCGCAAGCTTGCCTGACCGGACCACCACCACCGGTGTTTGCTTCGCTATTCTGGGCTTTGCCGTCGTTGCATCGGCTTTTTTAGCATTGAAGATTCCAGGCACTTTCACCACATACTTCCTAGACGGGACAAACGGTGCTGCCTTCAACCAGGGGCCGAACTGCTGTGACTCAGGCAGGAGGCTTCCTTCACTTTCCACCCATAGTTCGCAGTCCCTATCTTCATGCCCCAAGCATCCACACCAAAAGCACAAACTTGGAAGCCTCTCATACTTGAAATGCACCCACATTTCCTTTCCACTGTCAAGTAAGACCACTCTTCCTCTGCTCAAAGGTTGGGTGATATCTATTGTAACCCGAACCCTCATAAAATTATCTCCCTCTGATTCTGCTTCAGTAATCTCTTTATTCACCTCACCAATCGCTTCACACAACTGTTCGGCAATCTTTTTTGTCCGGAATCTTATTGGAAGATCATGAACTTGCACCCAAAATGTCACCTTTTTAAACTCCATATCTCCTACGTCCATTTCCCTTCCATACCGTTGCAAGACCATTAACCGGTTATCGAAACTCCAGGGCTCAGCTTCCATGACTTTCTCCATCTCGCTCTTCTCATCAAAAGAAAATAAAACCACATGGTCACTTTCCTTTTTAATTCTGAAGCCGTTTTTCGATCTCCAAAGGGGAGTGAAAGTCTTTGCTATGGCGTCTATATTAAGAGCTCTTTTAGTTAAGAATTTAGCTGCTACTATAAACTCCGTTTTCGCCTCCTCCTCCTTGATGCGAAAGTTTGATCCTTCACATTCCGAGAGGGTTAGGCTATTCCAAGTTTTTGTGAGTTCTTCCATCCTAATCTATTATCTGTTTCCCAAAATCCCTGAAGAAATAAACCAACAAAGCCTTAAGGTAAACTTGTTACCTTAAGGGACACAGACACCTTCAAAGGAAGGGACACCAGTTCTACACTCTAGGGAAGGGTTGGATACCACCCTTCACTAGCAGAGAGAAACTTTTTTTTGGCAAGAAATATTACATGGGAGCATAAAAGTTTAGTAAATTAATTTTGAATAAAAAATAAGATTAGTTACTGTAAGGTTGAATTTATTCAACCATCTAATTGGCTTTATTCCGTGCCAAATTTGCTTGTAATTCAGCATTTAGTAACCCTGTATTTAGGTGGGATTGTTGTAAGGGTAGTGAGTGAGATAGTGTGAAGATTGCTCAAGAGTGTGCAAGAAAACAGAGAGTCGCGGCTGGGACTCGCGACTGGACTCGCGGCTTCAACCCGCCAGAATCTGCACACGTGCCAAGCATGCTGGAAGATGAACAGTCATGCTAGCTGGAGCACTACAGGACAAAACAGGACAACTGGCCATACGGTTAACTCGCGACTGGAACTTGCGACTTAGTCAAGCCGCGAGGTCAAGCCGCGAGCCACCCCTGTTTTGGAAAAAAAAACCTGACGTTTCGCATTCCACTCCTCTTCAGTATAAATACCCTTTTAACCCACGATTGAAAGAGAGCTTCCAGAGAGAATTTTGAGAGAGAAACCCTAAAGAAAAACCAGATTGTTTTACCCACAATCTCTACCTTAGAGTCTCATCAAAATCCCTCACTCTCTTCCTCTCCATTGTCAAATCCTTGAGAGGCCTTTATACCAAACTTGGTTCTCACCATTATCATCTCTGTGAGACAGTCGTTTGGAGTTCTGGGAAGCAGTTAGGAAGGAGCCAATATTCATTGGTTGATGCTACGGTGTAGTAGCGGAATCCGGAAAGCTAGAAAAGAAAAAGGTTCGGCGCAACCTCGTTGGAGCAAGAAGCTTGGAGGGCTTAGGTGCATTGGGTAGATTAGGCTTGGAGGGTCTATTGCTGTCCTTGTATCCCAACTGTATTTTCTAGTGGATTGATTACCGCTTGGAGGGCGGCGGAGAGGTTTTTCGCCGAGGTCTTCGGTTTCCTCTTCGATAACATATCTGGTGTTATCGCTGTGTTTGCATCTTCCTTCCTCTCTATCTCTGCCTTTACATTATCTGCTGTGGTTTATTTTTGTTGTGGCTTAGATAGTTGTTTAGTCAATACCATGTTATAGCATATGTTAAGTTTCCGCACACTATTGTTTAACATATTGCGTGTGTTGATTAAATTGGTTTTTGGGGGTCTAAACGTTCAAAAGTGTTTTTGTACACGTTTTTGAACTTTCAATTGGTATCAGAGCGGGTACACATCTGTTTGGTTTTATTACCATTGTGTGATCCTTGACTCCCTTTCTTTTTGAGATGGATAGGTCTCAATCCCTTAATGCACCTCCATATTTTGATGGAAGTAACTATGCATTTTGGAAGGTTCGTATGAGAGCCTTTTTATGCTCCATTGATGAATCCGTGTGGGATGCTGTTGAGATGGGTTGGACCAAACCTGAAGCAGCCAAATCCACATGGGATAAGGCAGCACTTACTGCATCTAATGCTAACAGTAAAGCACTAAATGCTATTTTCTGTGGTGTGTCTCCAGATGAATTTCACAGGATTTCTCACATTATTATTGCCAAAGATGCATGGGAGATTCTGGAAACAACTTATGAAGGCACGAAGAAGGTGAAAGATACCAAGTTACAAATGCTGACCACTCGGTTTGAGGAGCTCAAGATGAGTGAGGATGAGTCTTTCGACTCGTTCTATGGGAAGTTAAATGAAGTAGTTGTCAGCAAGTTTAACTTGGGGGAGAAGATGGAGGATTCCAAGATTGTAAGGAAGATCCTTCGATCATTGCCGGAAAGCTTCCGTGCCAAAGTAACAGCCATTGAAGAGAGCAAGGATCTTGACGACATCAAGGTTCAAGAGCTGGTTGGTTCTCTACAAACCTATGAAATGTCGCTGCCAAATCAACGGAAGGGTAAATCCATTGCTCTAAAGACTGTTAATGAAAAGGTGGAAGATCAAGGCTCTTCGGGAGAAGATATGGTGGACAAGGATGTAGCCTATCTTGTTAAAAATTTCAAGAAGTTTTTGAAATTCAAAAACAATGGAAAATTTGATGATAAGAGAAATTTCCAAAATTCTGGAAGGGAGAAGAGGGATTTCAAGAGGAAAGATGGAAAAGAATCCCAATCCACACAAGGTGTTACTTGTTTTGAATGCAACGGGCATGGACACTTCAAGAGGGAATGTCCTAACTATTTGAAATCAAAAGGCAAGGTGTACGCCACGACTTTGAGTGATTCAGATTCGTCCGACTCAGAATCTGAGGAGAGCTGTGATGGAGAAGGGAACTACTCAGCTTTCATGACTATTGCTCATGTTGAGTCTTCGGATGAATTAAATTTGCTTGTTCAAGAACTTGGAGAACATAGTGAGGATGACTCACTAGGAATTGTTGAAGAATCGGAAGCTGAAGAAGAAGAAAGCACAGCTACTCTTCAAGAAAATTACAACTCACTTTTGGAGAAATCTGGTGAATACACAAGGGTAGCCAAGGCTGCTGTAAGAAAGATGAAGAAGGCTGAGGAGGACTACAAAAGTCTCCTAATCCGATATAGGGAGGCCAAATGCGAGATTGAAACTTTGAATGGTGAGCTCTCCGAAGCTTACACTAAAGTTAGATTTCTTGAAAGTGAGGTTGTTCAAGCAAATGCAAAAATAGAGAGGGTCACCACCAAGAAGCTTGATGATGTTATATCATCTCAAAAGAGCTTCTCAGACAAATCCGGACTGGGATATACCGGAGGAAGTAGCTCAACTGGAAATATCACCAAAGAAGTGAAGTTTGTGAAGTCCAAAGATCCAGTTGTAGCTGACTCTACGAGTGTGAACCTTGAGGTGGAGAAAAAGAAGAATGTGGTGGACCAACGGATGCTGAATCATCGGAATCAGTCTATGGGCAGGTCCGAGTCTCGTGCCAAGTCACGTCCACGACCACAAAGAGGTCCTAGAGGAACGTATGTGTGCCATTACTGTGGACTTCAAGGGCACACTCGACCAAATTGCCAAAAGCTGAGGGCAATGAACAGTGCTACTCCTCAAAGGTCAGGAGGACCAAGAGTTGATAGGAGAACTTGGGCAGGGGATCAACCTAGAGAGCAAAACGGAGATCCCGGAATGATGAACGTGATGAAGATGATTGGTGCATTCACCAACTGCTTGGAAAGCTTCTCACGAAGGTTTGAAAGCCCTAACTCCCGTACCCAATCCTTTAAGGAAATCACCCCAAACGCAAGTGACGTGTGGGTGAAAAGGGGTACTCATGCATAAGCATTACAACATGTCCATGCATTAATACTTCCTATGCTTTGTGAATATGTTTGTTTGGTATGCTTGTTGTGTTTGTTTTTGGTTGTTTGTTTGTGGATATTTCTTAACTGTGTTTTATCATTCTTTTTGTTTCTTAAGTCAAAAATCCAAAAATTACATAAACATTTGAAAATCAAAAGGGCTTGATTGACTTGGTTGAGTTTTTGTCTTAAAACTCGTTTTGCCGTGTACCTTTGTGCTAATGGCTTTGTGCATTTTCGAACATTACTTGTTTTCATGCACTCATATCACTATGGGAAAAATCTTGAAATCTATGTGATTGTTGTAAATAGATCTTCAAACTTGTCATGAATGATTGGTGAATGGTTATGTTGATCTTGAAACATGCATAGACTTGTGTCTATATCTCTTCCCATTTTTTATTTTTTTTTGCTAAAAAGAGCTCACTATATGTAAATCTCCAAATGAAAAGAGATATTGAGCTGCAAAAGCCAGTCGCACATTCTAGTATTTGACTAGGAAAAAGGGTAAGCGACCTTATATCAAAAGTGAAATTTCTTTCAAAAAGGCCAAAGGCCTGTTCTTCAAAGAAAAATGTTGTCTATACCTCTCACAATGAGAGATGATTGCCTCAAAAGATCAAATGGTATGGCTGAAAGTGGAGTCAAATGAAAGGCTCCAAGTTATGTTATCAAGTTGTGTGGGAAGTCATATATTCATATTTCTATAATTGAGATTGGTCACATGATCTAGTGCTAATTGTGTATGCCTTGGTTGAATTGATCATTGAAGCTTCACATTAGACAAAGGACTATTTCATTGTTGATATCCACACACAACACACAAGTTTATGTTTGATAAATGCCATATTCATTTGTGTGATTGTACTTGATAAAATGTGTTTTCACATACTCAATCTTTGTTACTTCAAGCACAAAAATTTTTTTGAGTGTATTAGGTGTTTTTGGAAAGTATTTTGCTGAAAAATCTGAAAATTTCAAAAATACAGTTTTACCCTGTTTTGGCGGCTCAGTCGCGGGTGTGTCAAGTCGCGTGCCTCAGTCGCATCTTCGCTGGTCAGTTTTGGCGACTTGTTCGCGAGTGGAAGGTCCAGTCGCGAGATTCACTCAGAGATTTTCGCGGCTCAGCTCGCGACTCACTCGCGGGTAGACCTTCCAGTCGCGAAAAACACTTAGAAAAATTTTTCAAAATTTTCCTCTTGAGTACTTTGGCGGCTTGAGCTGGCGACTGTGTGGCGACTTGAACCAGTCGCGAAAATCGCGTGTTTTGCAGAAACAGGAGCAGTTTTTAAATTTTTTCAGTGTTTCCCTCGAATTTTTGTGACTGTTCATCTTCTCTCTAAACACTCTCCCTCCCAAACTCTCCGTGCTCCCTTTTCCAATTTCTTGTGTTGCATCCTTACAGCCCAAAATCGTCGAGTTCCAGGTATGGGTTTTCTGATTTTCACTCTTTTCTACTTGATTTTGTGCTTTTACCCTTGATTTTTCACATTTGATTGTGTTTTTGAAATGGGTTTGTGTTTCGGTCTCTGCTTTTTGTTCTTGCTTAGCTTGTGGTTTCTGTTGTTATAGTTTGTGTTAATGATAGTCTTTGTCCTATTGCTCTTGTGCTTAGCTAAGTATTCCTTTCATTTCATTCTGAACTATGAGCTGTTGAGATGTTACTTTTGGTTCTGTTGAAACTGTGTGTTTTTTCCTTTGCAAGATGTGCATGTGTGTTAATCTGTGGGACGATTCTGTTAGGCTCAATGTTTTGTGTGTATGTCATATCATTTTCCATAATCTGCCTCAATGTCATTTATTTGCCTTCAGGATAGCTTCACCATGTTGTACATGTGTTTCCTATCCTAGGATTAGTTTACCTATATGGTTGAACTAAATTGCTTGCTGGTTAAGTGTTTGAAGTTCACTTGTTTGATTGATATCTTTCTCTGTTAAATACATGGTACTGACTGATTGTGCACATATATTGTTATATGTTGTTGTGGCCTTTTCTGATTGTTCACAGATGGCTCCTTCACCTCAGAAGAAGAAATCTACTGCGAAGAAGGCTGACAAAAGACTTAAGATGGATCCTAGATTGTTTAGGTCAGTTCATCATTTTGAGAGATACAAGGATAACTTCTTGAATGCAGGAATCATTCAAGAGAGATTTGTGGATTTGGATGATTTAAGACAAACTTTTATTCCCAGTTGTTTTGAAGGAAGAGGATGGGACAAACTTTTAAGTGATTTCCCTTTGGTGTGTGAACCTCTGATTAGAGAATTTTATTCAAATGCTGTGATAAAGGAGAATGAGTTAAATTGCTGGGTTAGAGGGAAAGAATTCATCTTGGATGCACATGTCATAGATGATGTACTAGGGCTTGAGGGTTTGGAGGATGAGGAGTTTGTCAATTTCAAGGATAGGAGTGTCTCTATTGAAACAGTTCAACAGAGAATAGGTGGGCAGAGAGAAGGGAAGTGTTTGAATACCACTGCCTTTCCAGTGGACATGAGGGTTCTAACCATAATAATGATGTTTAACCTTTATCCTATTAGGAAGTTGACCACAATCAATTGTGCTAGAGCAATTTTTCTGATGGATCTCAAAGAGAAGAACTTCATAGATATAAGTTCCCACATCTTTGACATCATTGTGGATGAGACAAGAACAACATCTAGGCCAAAACTGATCTTTCCCAGCCTCCTAATGAGGATATTTCGAAGGAAGGGTGTTCAAATTCCTCAAGACATCAGTCACATGTCCACACCCTCTGCAATCAACAAACTTACCTGCAAAAGGATCAGTGTTAGGCTTCCAGGAGAAGAAGATGAAGGTGATGAAGGAGAGGAAGTCCCAATGGAGACTGATGCAGAGGCAGCAGGGCATGCATCCACCTCAACACCAAGGAGGAGTGGCAAGAGGTCCAGAGCTTCAACTTCTGCAGCTGCACCTCCAGATGCTTTCCAGATCATTCTGGAAAGGCTTGATGGGATCAGGGCAGTCCAGACTGAGCATTCTGACAGAATGAGAGCCATGCAAGACCAGATTGATGTTTTGGCTGCTACACTTGACAGCTTCACAACTCAGCATGACCAGTGACCCTTTGGCCATTCCATGTCAAAAAGGGGGAGAAAGTTCATTGATAATTGAAGCAGAAAAGCAGCTCTTGAGGGGGAGTAATTTGTTGAGGGGGAGTAATTAGTGTTTTTATGGTTTTTATGTTTTTAATACACTGGGTTTTGGTGTATAACTGTTTCTAACTCTCCTCATATACCCTTGGATAAACTTTTATATATGTTTGTTGATGTTATTCAGGTATTTGTTGGTTTGTACCCATATGCTTTTGTAAGCTTTGAGGGTTTATGTTTTATGCATAGTTTGTAGGCCTTGTGGTATGTACCATGCTTAAGTGCAGCCTTTATGCTATGTGAAATCAGTATTTTAAATCTAAATGTTCAGCATTGTGGTTTATATACTGTCACTCTTGTGCCCTTGTAGGATTGTTCCTAGATGCATATGCCTTGTGTGCTATGCATTGGTTGAGTGTTGAGCATACAAGTGTCTTGCCTTGTGCTTGTTAACTTGTATGTCTTTGTGTTCATTCCAAGTGTGAATGAACACTGTGATCACTACCTTGTGGTGTTCACTTGGTTGATCAAGCCATGGTTTGTTCATTAACTCCATCTTATGCTTGATCTCTTTTTGCCTGTTTCATATGCATTAATAATTTTCTGCTTACAATGATCATGGTGTATTGTTGTGTTTCAGGAGTTTATGTTCATATGATTCAAGTGCTTCACAGCTTCTAGAATTAGGTGTGAGTGAGTTTTGATCAACTGTTCCCAACTCACATGTTAAGTCTAGAGTCTGTTTTAGGGTTTTGTCACGGAATAGCCAAAGGGGGAGATTGTAAGGTTGAATTTATTCAACCATCTAATTGGTTTTATTCCGTGCCAAATTTGCTTGTAATTCAGCATTTAGTAACCCTGTATTTAGGTGGGATTGTTGTAAGGGTAGTGAGTGAGATAGTGTGAAGATTGCTCAAGAGTGTGCAAGAAAACAGAGAGTCGCGGCTGGGACTCGCGACTGGACTCGCGGCTTCAACCCGCCAGAATCTGCACACGTGCCAAGCATGCTGGAAGATGAACAGTCATGCTAGCTGGAGCACTACAGGACAAAACAGGACAACTGGCCATACGGTTAACTCGCGACTGGAACTCGCGACTTAGTCAAGCCGCGAGGTCAAGCCGCGAGCCACCCCTGTTTTGGAAAAAAAAAACCTGACGTTTCGCATTCCACTCCTCTTCAGTATAAATACCCTTTTAACCCACGATTGAAAGAGAGCTTCCAGAGAGAATTTTGAGAGAGAAACCCTAAAGAAAAACCAGATTGTTTTACCCACAATCTCTACCTTAGAGTCTCATCAAAATCCCTCACTCTCTTCCTCTCCATTGTCAAATCCTTGAGAGGCCTTTATACCAAACCTGGTTCTCACCATTATCATCTCTGTGAGACAGTCGTTTGGAGTTCTGGGAAGCAGTTAGGAAGGAGCCAATATTCATTGGTTGATGCTACGGTGTAGTAGCGGAATCCGGAAAGCTAGAAAAGAAAAAGGTTCGGCGCAACCTCGTTGGAGCAAGAAGCTTGGAGGGCTTAGGTGCATTGGGTAGATTAGGCTTGGAGGGTCTATTGCTGTCCTTGTATCCCAACTGTATTTTCTAGTGGATTGATTACCGCTTGGAGGGCGGCGGAGAGGTTTTTCGCCGAGGTCTTCGGTTTCCTCTTCGATAACATATCTGGTGTTATCGCTGTGTTTGCATCTTCCTTCCTCTCTATCTCTGCCTTTACATTATCTGCTGTGGTTTATTTTTGTTGTGGCTTAGATAGTTGTTTAGTCAATACCATGTTATAGCATATGTTAAGTTTCCGCACACTATTGTTTAACATATTGCGTGTGTTGATTAAATTGGTTTTTGGGGGTCTAAACGTTCAAAAGTGTTTTTGTACACGTTTTTGAACTTTCAGTTACAACTCTTCAATATGATTTTAAATATTTCATCAACTTTAATATATATCAATTGTAGATATTTGACTTTTGTTTGACAATATAATATTATGCCACTTAAGTTCTTGGGACCACACAAATACAAGTTGACCGTGTTCAAACTTGATCAAACTTTTAAAAAAGTGCTTGGAAATATTTAGTTAGACAAAAATGTGTAAAATTTAGCGTTTGCATTAAATTTTTTTTACTTAATTAGTTTAACTACTGTTGGGTTAAAATGAATTGATCACTTACAATTAATTAATTACCCAAGTTAATTAATTAGGTTTAATTACATGCAATAGCGTGGTAGCAAAAACAAATCACCAATTATACTAAATGTAATGGAAAATAAATTTGATACAACTGATTTGTTTACGAATGAGGAAAATCACTAAGGCAAAACCTTACCAACTAATTTTAAGGTCATCACTCCCAAGAATCCATTATTATCAATCACAAGCGATTACAAGTATAAGGAATCTTACCAAACCCTTTGGCCTATCCCTAAATACCAACCTACAGTTGAACCCTTATCCCAATATACAATTGGACTTGTATTGTAGCGACATTCTTTCCATTCAATGCACGAATCTCAATACGTGACTAACCAATAATGCATGGATCCCAATATGTGACTAACTCTTTTGCACGAATCTCAGTACGTGACTAACTCCACAGCAACCATTTAATTGATGTAGTTGATTTGCAACAACTTCACATAAAAACACCAATAAGATCTTCAATGATGGTGTGAGAGACTTTGCTTGGTTACAGAACCCAAAGGCGTACAAGGAATGCAGCAAAAACTCTTTCTTCTATTGGAGGAGGCTAGGGTTTCCAAAAAAAAACCTTATGAAGCTTTCTAGGGTTAGGTTTTTCTTTTTCCACCTCCTTGTTTAAATAGGAGCTCAATGGACTCTCCTATTCCAAATAGGTATACACAAACCTTGGGTTTTCCTAGTCCAATAATGATTATACAAACCCATAAACAAATAGTCTTTTAGAATAATCACGTTGCTGGCTATAGTCTGAATCCTGTAAGCTCGATAGATTGAGACATGTGTCGAGCTTTAATGAATCTCGATAGATCAAGCTTCTGTCGAGGAGGTATCGAGACCTGCAGATTGCACTTTTCTTGAGCAGTTCTTGAGTAATCTTCATGTCTTCAATATAACCACTTGTAATGATCATCTTGAACCTACTTAGATTTACCCAAATTTAAGTAAAATGCGTTTTGTTAAAGGATATGTCAATTACATAAAAATATGTCCCTTACAACTACAATCAACCTAGGTTAAAGATTGGTCAACAAGGGCATTTTGGTCATTTTCACCTCAAACATGAAAAGTGGGGTAATCTAATATCTAATTGGGACAAATTCCAACATTTTTAGCATTCCCTAAATAATGGGATCAAAATGGTAGTTTTGTAATTTTTTGTGTAAAAAATGGGATTTTGGAACCCAAAATTAGGCGGATAAAATAAAGTATCTTTTTCTTTATTTATTTTTTTTTTTTTTTGAGAAACGATAAAATACATTATCTTTGTTTTTTTTCACCCACTAACCCTATCTCTTTAAAGTTTCTCCTAAAATTAAGATAACATTTGGAATACAATCTTGGAGAAAAGGTGAAATACTGCTTGTCTAAAGCATTGGTTTTTTTTTTTTTTTTTTTTTTTAATTCTTTTATTCTAATTGCATGTACTTTGTGTAGATTAATACATGGCCGATATGAATACGCCCAACAAAACACAACCTCATGGAAAAGCCATCACAGCTTCCATGACCATTTGGATGTTTAATAACACACTTGGCATTGCAACTATTGTCACTTATTCCAAAACCATTAATACATAATTTTCAGGGAAATTTAGCTGGAGGACATTTGTAATAACATTCACACACATTTGCACCTCCAATAAAGACGCAAGCTGCTTGACCATAGTAATGATTGTCCCTGCAGGCTTGACTACAACCTGCATTGGTTGTACATCTACCCAAACCAGCAGTACATAGAGGATAAGAAGCAGGGTACCAGACACAACATCACAGCCCACATTATCATTACATATATAAACCATTTTGGACCTTTCAATTTTGCATTAAATATTCATCATAATACTATTATTTCTAAATGTGTAATACAATTTAGGGGCCGAGCTTTTACGTGATGGCAAGTGTCTTCCATCGAAAGGGACTCATTATAGATTAAAGTTCGAGAACCAACCTTTCTGAAGAAAAAAAAAATGCGGTAAAACTGTCAACCTTGATATCTTCCAAGTTGTCATTTGCCATTATTAAACTAAGAGATATCCAAGTATTTTATTTTTTATAGTTATTTAAGAGTTTCTTTTATAATGGTTTTACTTATTAGTTTTAATAACATAAAAAATTCTCTATCCGTGTATAAGGAAATACCGAACAAAGTAAAAAACGAACTGATCTCAGAAGGGATATAATGTGTTGAATTGGGCCCATGTGTGGCTTGAATTGCCACAAGCCCAAGTCAAGTCTAAATTCACTTTGCTTTGACCGAATCCTATTTGTAATAGGAAACCTTATTCAGCCGACCTTAATATATATATATATATATATATATATATATATATATATTATATTTCAACTGTAGCCGTGTGCTGTGAGATTAGAGAGAAATTCCAATTAACCTAGTGAGCAGCCGCATGAGAGAAAATAGAGAAAAGAGAGGCAGCCAGCTTCTATTCTTATTTTTTCTGTGAGAGAGTGCTAGGGTGTAATTGGGATTTGGGTTTCTTGAGAGTGTTCTTTGTGCACTATTGTATTTTCCCTGATAATAGTGAAATCCCTGCAACTCTATGGACGTAGGCAAATTGCCGAACCACGTAAATATTGTCTTGTGCGTGTGATTGTTTTCTTTGGCGTGTGTTTTCTCTATTTGTTTTGTTTCTCACAGGTTGGGATTTTGGTATAATTCCCTACAACTGGTATCAGAGCCTAGGGTTAGGTTTGAGTGGGAGCAATGGCAGAGGAAGCAGGAAAGGCGTCTGGAATAGAAAAGTTTGACGGCACAGACTTCGCATATTGGAGGATGCAGATTGAAGATTATCTTTATGGGAGGAAATTGCATCTGCCTCTTTTGGGGACAAAACCTGAGGCTATGAAGGCTGAGGAATGGGCTCTTCTTGATAGACAGGTACTAGGAGTTATCAGGTTAACTCTATCTAGGTCTGTTGCACACAATGTTGTAAAGGAGAAGATCACAGCAGATCTGATGAAGGCTTTGTCTGGTATGTATGAAAAGCCGTCAGCAAACAATAAAGTGCACTTGATGAAGAAATTGTTCAATCTGAAGATGGCAGAGAATGCATCAGTAGCACAACATCTGAATGAATTTAACACTATCACAAATCAATTATCATCTGTAGAAATTGATTTTGATGATGAGATCCGTGCACTGATCGGTTTGGCTTCTTTGCCAAACAGTTGGGAGGCAATGAGGATGGCAGTAAGTAATTCTACAGGAAAGGAAAAACTCAAGTACAATGATATACGAGATTTAATTTTGGCTGAGAAGATTCGCAGAAGAGATGCAGGTGAAACCTCAAGATCTAGTTTTGCCCTAAACCTTAAGACAAGAGGCAGAGGTAATAACAGAAATTCAAATCAGGGCAAATCAAAATCTAGAAATTCTAATCAGAACAGAAATAAATCTAGATCAGGCCAACAAGTACAATGCTGGAATTGTGGGAAAACAGGTCACTTTAGGAATCAATGCAAAAGTCCTAAGAAGAAGAATGAAGATGATTCTACTAATGCTGTAACAGAAAAGGTACAAGATGCATTACTTCTTGCAGTAGACAGTCCACTTGATGATTGGGTTTTGGATTCAGGAGCTTCGTTTCATACCACTTCACACTGAGAAATCATACAGAATTATGTTGCAGGTGATTTTGGTAAGGTGTATTTGGCTGATGGTTCAACCTTGGATGTTGTTGGTATGGGAGATGTCCGAATATTGTTGCCCAATGGGTCTGTTTGGTTACTGGAGAAGGTTCGACATATTCCTGACTTGAAGAGGAATCTGATTTCTGTTGGACAACTTGATGATGAAGGGCATGCAATTCTATTTGTTGGTGGTACTTGGAAGGTTACAAAGGGAGCTAGGGTATTGGCTCGTGAAAAGAAAACTGGTACTTTGTACATGACCTCAAGTCCAAGAGACACAATTGCAGTTGCTGATGCAAGTACTGATACAAGTCTATGGCACCGTAGACTTGGTCACATAAGTGAGAAAGGGATGAAGATGTTGCTGTCAAAAGGAAAACTACCAGAATTGAAGTCCATTGATTTTGACATGTGTGAAAGTTGCATCTTAGGAAAGCAGAAAAAAGTAAGCTTCTTGAAAACTGGCAGGACACCAAAGGCTGGAAAATTGGAGTTAGTACACACTGATTTGTGGGGGCCTTCTCCGGTTGCATCCCTTGGAGGTTCAAGGTACTACATCACTTTCATTGATGACTCAAGCAGAAAGGTATGGGTTTATTTTCTGAAAAATAAATCTGATGTATTTGAAACCTTTAAGAAGTGGAAGGCCATGGTTGAGACATAAACAAGTTTGAAAGTAAAATGTTTGAGGTCAGATAATGGAGGAGAGTACATAGATGGAGGGTTCAGTGAGTATTGTGCTGCACAGGGAATTAGGATGGAGAAGACCATTCCTGGGACACCACAGCAGAATGGTGTGGCTGAGCACATGAACAGAACTCTCAATGAGCGTGCTAGGAGTATGAGGTTGCATGCTGGACTACCAAAAACTTTTTGAGCTGATGCTGTTAGCACTGCAGCTTACCTGATAAACCGAGGACCTTCAGTTCCCATGGAGTTCAGACTTCTTGAGGAGGTTTGGAGCAGTAAAGAGGTAAAGTTTTCACACTTAAAAGTTTTTGGTTGTGTTTCTTATGTTCATATTGATTCTGATGCTCGTAGTAAACTTAATGCAAAGTCTAAAAAATGTTTTTTCATTGGCTATGGTGATGAGAAATTTGGCTATAGGTTTTGGGATGAACAAAACAGGAAAATCATCAGAAGTAGAAATGTGATATTTAATGAACAGGTTATGTATAAGGACAGGTCAATTGTAGTGTCAAATGTTACAGAGATAGATCAGAAGAAATCTGTGTTTGTCAACTTAGATGAATTGACTGAAGGTACTGTCCAAAAGGGGGTGAAGAAGATAAAGAGAATGTAAATTCACAGGTAGATCTGAGTACACCTGTAGCTGAAGTCTGCAGATCTTTTAGAAACATTAGACCTCCACAACGTTATTCACCCACTCTAAATTATCTCCTGTTGACTGATGGTGGTGAGCCAGAGTGTTATGATGAAGTCTTGCAAGATGAGAACTCAAGCAAGTGGGAGTTAGCCATGAAAGATGAGATGAATTCCTTGTTGGGGAATTAGACATGGGAACTGACTGAATTGCCAGTAGGAAAGCTTTGCACAACAAGTGGGTATACAGAATAAAGAATGAGCATGATGGTAGTGAACATTACAAGATCAGATTAGTTGTTAAAGGGTTCCAGCAGAAGGAAGGCATTGACTACACAGAGATATTTTCCCCAGTTGTGAAGATGTCAACAATCAGACTGGTACTGGGAATGGTGGCTGCAGAAAACTTACATCTTGAGCAGTTAGATGTGAAGACAACATTCCTTCATGGTGACTTGGAGGAAGACCTTTACATGATTTAGCCAGAAGGGTTCATTGCTCAAGGACAAGAGAATTTAGTCTGCAAACTGAGAAAGAGCTTGTATGGCCTAAAACAAGCTCCTAGACATTGGTACAAGAAATTTGACAGTATTATGCATAGAATTGGGTTCAAGAGATGTGAAGCTGATCACTGTTGCTATGTTAAGTTTTTTGACAATTCTTACATCATATTACTGTTGTATGTGGATGATATGCTTATTGCAGGGTCTAGCATTGAGGAGATTAATAATCTGAAGAAGCAATTGTCCAAACAGTTTGCAATGAAGGATTTAGGAGCTGCAAAGCAAATCCTTGGTATGAGAATCATTAGAGACAAGGCTAATGGTACATTGAAGTTTTTGCAGTCAGAGTATGTGAAGAAAGTTCTCAGCAGGTTCAACATGAATGAAGCTAAACCAGTGAGCACACCCTTGGGTAGTCATTTCAAACTAAACAAAGAACAGTCACCGAAGACAGAAGAAGAAAGGGACCACATGAGCAAGGTGCCCTATGCCTCAGCTATTGGCAGCTTAATGTATGCTATGGTGTGTACAAGGCCAGACATTGCACATGTAGTGGGAGTTGTGAGCAGATTCATGAGTAGGCCTGGAAAGCAACATTGGGAGGCAGTCAAGTGGATGGGTTCATCAGATACATGTCTTTGCTTCACAGGTGCAAGTTTGAAACTGCAGGGTTATGTAGATGCTGATTTTGCTGGTGATATTGATAGTAGAAAGAGTACTACAGGGTTTGTTTTCACTCTGGGTGGTACAACTATATCATGGGCTTCAAATCTGCAAAAGATTGTTACTTTGTCTACTACAGAAACTGAGTATGTTGCAGCAACTGAAGCTGGAAAGGAGATGATTTGGCTACATGGTTTCTTAGATGAATTGGGTAAGAAGCAGGAGATGGGCATTCTACATAGTGACAGTCAGAGTGCAATATTTCTTGCCAAAATTTTGGCTTTTCATTTAAAGTCGAAGCACATACAGACAAAATACCACTTTATCCGTTACCTTGTTAAAGATAAGCTGGTAATGCTTGAGAAGATTTGTGGATCTAAGAACCCGGCAGACATGTTGACTAAGGGTGTCACTATTGAGAAGTTGAAGCTGTGCGCAGCGTCAATTGGTCTTCTAGCTTGAGAACAGGAGGATGAGTTGCAGGGATAAGGGATTGTGTTATGGAGGATTGTGGTTGATGTTTGCAGCTTGTGAGCCCTTAAGGGCTAAGGTGGAGCTGATGGAGGAGTTTGCTAGTGTAGCTTGATCAATTCAAGCCAAGGTGGAGATTTGTTGAATTGGGCCCGTGTGTGGCTTGAATTGCCACAAGCCCAAGTCAAGTCTAAATTCACTTTGCTTTGACCGAATCCTATTTGTAACAGGAAACCTTATTCAGCCGACCTTAATATATATATATATATATATATATATATATTATATTTCAACTGTAGCTGTGTGCTGTGAGATTAGAGAGAAATTCCAATTAACCTAGTGAGCAGCCGCATGAGAGAAAATAGAGAAAAGAGAGGCAGCCAGCTTTTATTCTTATTTTTTCTGTGAGAGAGTGCTAGGGTGTAATTGGGATTTGGGTTTCTTGAGAGTGTTCTTTGTGCACTATTGTATTTTCCCTGATAATAGTGAAATCCCTGCAACTCCGTGGACGTAGGCAAATTGCCGAACCACGTAAATATTGTCGTGTGCGTGTAATTGTTTTCTTTGGCGTGTGTTTTCTTTATTTGTTTTGTTTCTCACAGGTTGGGATTTGGTATAATTCCCTACATAATGAAATTCTTTGATTGGTTCTTTCAAAGAACCTTCTATTTGGACTAATGGGGACGACAAACAAACAATTCTATTTTATTTTAAAAATTTTATAAAAAATCTAATTCATATTGGAAAAATATTTTACTAGAGTTTAATTCAAAGAGAACTAGTAAAAATTAAAAGACGGTCTCCACAACAAAAAAAAAAAAAAAAAAAAGACAAAGGCATTGTTAGGTGTTTTCACTTAACCCCTGGACAAAATTGGCCTTTGCCCCTTTCTATCAAACAATCCAACATTTTGTCCCATTTTCCAAAGTAATTAGGGATATGCCCCTCTTTTGAAACTCGATTTTCTCAAAATCAAGTTAAGCCCTATAGTGGCGTTTTAAGGAATATATAGTAACGTTTTAAGGAGCCTATAGTAGCATTTTGGAACTCGAGCTCCTTAAACTCGAGTTATAGGTAAAAAAAACAAAAACTTGCATGGAACTTGAGTTCATGGAGCTCGAGTTCCAAAACGCCATTATAAGTCCCTAAAACGTCACTATAGACTCCTTAAAACGCCACTATAGGGCTCCTAAATTATTATTTTTTTTTAAACTCAATTTTGAGATTGAATGCAAGATTGCCTAAGGTTTCTGGGAAAAGACAATTAATACTGCAAGTTTCATTATTAATAGATCTCCATCATCAATCATTGATTTCAAGATTCCAGAAGAGGTTTGGATAGGTAGACTAGTTGATTATTTGAGTCTAAAAATCTTTGGTTGTCCAGCTTATGTGCATGTACAGAGTAGAGAGCATTATAAATTGGATTCGAAGTCAAGAAAATGCGTATTGGGCTTGTGTGGCTTGATTGCCAAGCCCAATTTAAGCCAAGGTGGAGATTTGTTGATATTGGGCTTGTGTGGCTTGATTGCCAAGCCCAATTCGGTCATCTAAACCAAAATAAGTTGTAATAGGAAACCTCACTAGCCAACTTTAACATAGCAATATATATATATATATATATATATTGTATTAAGTGCAGCCGTGTGTGTAGACAATTCCAATAACCTAGTAGGTATAGCCGCATAAGAAAATAGAGAAAAAAGAGAGACAGTCAGCTTCTATTTTTATTGTTTCTTTTGTGAGAGAGTGCTAGGGTGTAATTGGGATTTAGGTTTCTTGAGGGTATTCTTGTGCACTATTGTATCTCCCTATTTTTATAGTGAAACTTCATCGTCGTTGCCGTGGAGGTAGGCAGTTTGCCAAACCACGTAAATTCTTGTGTTCTTTGTGTGTGCTTGTTATTTAATTTCTGCTTATTTACTGTTATTGATTTCAGTCCTAGGGTGCTATTTGCACAACAATAGTTTTATATAAATTGTTACCCATTTACTTTAATGTTTTTCCTCATTCCCCTTTATTTTAATGTCATCCCATTTACCACCGCACACCCTTGGTGTAGTGGTCACTCCACAAGTATAAATGCTTGTGGGGTGTGGGGGGGCAAAGGCCGGGGTTCAAGTCTCTAGGAGGGAGTTTCACACACATATACACTTAGATTAGGTTAGAGTAGAAATTCTATCTTATATCAAAAAAAATAAAAAATGTCATCCCATTTACTTAATGGTCATTCCCCATCCCCTTTACTTTATTGTCATCACATTAACATTTTGCTTATCCCCACTCCCCCTTTATTTATTGCACCTTTTATTTCCTTTGCCTCTCTCTCTCTCTCTCTCTCTCACATATATTATTATCTCATCACCTAAGAAAAAAGATTTTCTATCTATTCCTTTTAAATGAGTTTTAAACCTTAAGTAAAGCACAATATGGGTATGTTGTCTTAAGGATGGTTGATGGCTTTGAACTCCAATTTCTTTTTGACTCATAAGGCTTGAAAAATATTAAGGTCTCATTTGGATGGAAGGGGGAGGGGAGGGGAGTAGAGTAAAGTAGAGTAGGCTGAAAATAGGCTAATTTTGGGCCAGTGGCGGCTCTAAGAATTTTATTTAGGGTGGTTACTAAGAAATTTAATTACCACAATATTTTTCTTAGTGCCATTTTTTAAGGAAAAATGAAATTAGAAATTATATTTATTGAACGGGTTGAATAATCTACAAATTTTATCTTTTTATTTTATAATAGGTTTTTTGTTGAATAATTTTTGTGGGGACCAGTCAATCAACAGGCCCATTAAGGTCAGGATCGTTGGGCCTATGGCCCATCCGAGGATGCATATCCGTCCGAGGAGGCCAAGTCAGGTCATAAGGGTGATTACCGAGGGGGGATGGTAGTCAATATCATGAAAGTAGAGTTTCGTATTCGTCCGAGGACGCCATACTCCTCGGCAGTATGCGTCCGAGGACGATCAGGACGCGGTCTTGTTACAACCAAACCTCGTAATTATGTGACCACTGAAGATGGGATAACAGACCAAGGGTAAGAAAGAAAAGGCAAACAAATATCTATAACTACAGTTGCCTCCGCATTAATTACCTCTCAACCAACTCTCTGGCCGCATTAATGTGGAGGTGATACCTGAACAGTAAGGAGGCAGCCTTACAGCTACCCATAGGAAGTTCCAGGAGGTGCTAGATGGGTCAGAAAGAAATCCCCCGAACCCAACCTACATGTGTGTGGTGAGGATGGAACACAGAGGGTGGTATATAAACTGAAAGAAGAACATGCAAAAAAGGGGGGATTGGAACATAAGAGAAAGAAGAAAAGCATAAACAGAGCAGAAAGAACGTAAAAAAGCAAAAGAACTGTATCGATTACGAAAACAAAACGATCGTTGCCCAGCTCTGAGCCTTCAATATACGTAAGGGTGAATCTTTTCATTCCAAAAAAGTTAATCTAGTTCTTAACACCCACGCTCTACAAATTATATTGTTTGGGCCTATTTACGTACGAACCCAGTATCGTTTTGGGTCGTTATAAATCGTGTCCTTACAATTGGCGCCGTCTGTGGGGAGAGCTTGTGTTAACTTAAAGGACTTTCGGTGCAACGTTTCTGATGGAGGAAGTGGGTCCACATCACCACGCGGCGGGACCGCATCAGGAGGATGCCAACCTGCACCAGGCAGAGTCAAGGGGCTCCCCGCATGGTGATCCCCGAAGGAGTCCCGAACGGAGAGAAGGCCATGAGGGGAGTGTACGTACAACTCATACCACCAGAAGCCACTCTCGTGGGAAGAGTCACGTCTCCCACGCAAAGCATGATGGGAATCTGCAACGTGAGATTGCCGATTTGAAGAGAGAGTTACGCCATGCACGGCGGGAGCGCTCCCCACCTTGCTCTGAACCATCATCTGAGGAGTCGGATGGGGCTAGTTATAGGCAGAGATCGAGGACTCCACCAAGCAAGACTTTCTCCTATAAGGAGGAGCATCACCATCGACGTAAGCGTAGAAGTTCACCTAGTAGAGGCTTGGGTAACGATGCCATGAACAAGGCCTTGAGTCAAATTTCCAAGTCACCCTTTACGAAAAACATAGACGATGCGATTCATCCTCGGCGATTCCATCAGCCTACGTTCTCTCTGTATGATGGCCATTCAGACTCAGTAGAACATGTAAGCTATTTCAGCCAGAAGATGACCATCTACTCCAGAGACAAGACTTTGATGTGCAAAGTTTTTCCATCGAGTTTGGGTCCGACGGAGATGAGGTGGTTCAATGGCTTAAGGGCCAATTCTGTGGGATCTTTCAAAACACTGACTCGGGCTTTTGGTGCTCGCTTTATCACATGCAGCAGGACTCCTCGGCCTTTGGGATCTTTGCTGGCTCTGTCTATGCGAGAGGGCGAGACTCTCAAGAATTACTGGGACAGGTACTGGGAAATGTTTAATGAAATAGAAGGAAAGAACGATGGTGTGGCCATAACCACTTTCAAAGCTGGCCTCCCAGCTGATCACGATTTGAGGAAATCCCTGACGGGTAAACCTGTTACCAGTGTGCACCAACTGATGGACAGGATAGATAAGTACAGAAGAGTAGAGGAGGATCAACTTCAGGGAAAAGGGAAGGCCAAGGTGATCCCTCAGGAGAGGAAGGATTTCAGGTCGGACCGTTATAATAGCAGCCGACCCCGGAGGGATTTAGTTAGGCAGTCGGGTTCGGCGGACGCCCAGGTGGTTAATGCAATATTTCGAGAGCCAGTGCAGCAAGTTTTGGAGAAGATAAAGAACGAGCCATTCTTCAAATGGCCGAACAAGATGGCGAGAGAGCCTAGGAAACCTAACCCAAACTTGTACTGTCACTATCATCAGGATCATAGGCACACGACGGATAACTGCAGGAATTTATGGGACCACTTGGAACAGTTGGTCCGTGAAGGGAAATTAAAACAACTCTTGCACCACTCCAGTGGAAGGGCGAGCCAAGCAGGTTCAGAGGTGCGTGGGGACGCTTCATCAAGACTCCCTTTGGGTACGATTAACATTATCTTTGCGGCCCTAGGAAGGACTGGATCTTGCCCCTCTAGGGTATTGTCCGTGTTCCGATCCCCGGCCGAGGATCATTCCCAAGCGTTGAAGAGAGCCAGGGTGCGTGTCCCCCTGATTCTGGGCTTTTCAGATGAGGACATGGTTGGGACCATACAGCCCCATGAGGATGCTTTGGTGGTAACGTTGAGAATTGGCGAGTACGATGTCAGAAAGGTGATGGTTGATCAGGGTAGCGCTGTGGATGTAATGCATCCAGACTTGTACAAGGGGCTGGGTATGAAGCCAGAGGACTTAACAGCCTATAGCTCTCCTCTGGTAAATTTTGAGGGAAGGATGGTCACTCCTAAAGGGCTGATCAGGCTGCCTGTGCAAGCAGGTACGGATGTGGTCGAGGTGGACTTTATTGTCGTAGATGTTTTTTCTCCGTACACGGCTATTATGGGCAGACCTTGGCTTCACACCCTTAAAGCGGTCTCGTCTACTCTGCATCAGAAGGTAAAGTACCCATCCGAAGACCAAGTGTTGGAAATAGTAGGGAGTCAGGCGGCTACTCGGCAGTGCCTAGTAGCGGCTATACAGCATCGGCCAGAAGCAAAAACCTCGGCTACGGCCGACAATGAGTTATAGCAATTAAAGTCCCTAGTATCAAGCTTGGACGTACCAGCCGACGGGGTAGAGTGTGAAGATCTGGAGAGGGTAGTTGTTGCTGGCGATCTGGAAAAATTCTTCCAGGTTGGGGCTAAATTGCCTTTGCCAGAGAAGGCGAGGCTGCTGGAATTCCTCCGAGCCAATGTGGACGTTTTTGCATGGAACCCGTATGAAGCCCCAGGGGTGGACCCGAATTTCATTTGTCATCGACTCAATGTGAATCCCGCCGTTATACCCAGGAGGCAACCTCCTCGACGACCATCGAAGGAACACGCCGAGGCGGTTAGAAGTGAAGTTGCCAAGCTCAAACAGGCTGGGGCTATCAAGGAAGTTTTTTATCATCAATGGTTGGCCAATATTGTGGTAGTAAAAAAGAAAATTGGAAAATGGCGGGTGTGCGTCGACTTCACGGATCTCAATAAGGCTTGTCCCAAGGATCCATTTCCCATGCCAAAGATCGACCAATTGGTGGATGCGACCGTGGGTCACCCTAGGATGAGTTTCTTGGATGCCTTTCAAGGGTATCACCAAATACCGTTGGCTACTGACGATCAGGAAAAGACTGCTTTTGTAACCCCGATTGGGAACTACCATTACAAGGTGATGCCCTTCGGCTTGAAAAACGCTGGATCTACCTACCAACGCATGATGACGAAGATGTTTGAACCGCAACTGGGTAGAAATATTGAAGTTTATATCGATGATATGGTTGTGAAAAGTAAAGTGACGTCCAAACATGTGGAAGACCTCACGAGTATCTTCGGGATACTGAGAAAACATAAGTTACGCTTGAATGCTTCAAAGTGCTCTTTTGGGGTAGGTTCCGGGAAGTTCTTGGGGTACATGGTGACCCATAGAGGAATTGAGGTGAACCCAGACCAGATTAGGGCCATTAACGATTTGCAAGCACCTCGAAATCCAAAAGAAGTGCAAAAGCTGACTGGGATGACTGCTGCGTTGAATCGGTTCATCTTCAGGTCGGCTAAGAGGTGTCGTCCTTTTTTCCGCCTATTGCATAAGTGGCAAGGATTTCAATGGACCGCGGAGTGTGTTGTAGCATTCCAGCAGTTGAAAGAATACCTGTCCAGGCCACCTATCATGTCTAGCCCTCAGGTGGATGAGGAATTGTTTGCTTGTCTGGCGATTGCCCCTCATGCAGTTAGTTTCGTCTTGATACGAGAAGACAATAGCGTCCAAAGGCCAGTTTATTATGTAAGTAAATCCCTCCATGAGGCCGAGGTGAGATATTTGTCATTAGAAAAGGCCATATTGGCGGTGGTCCATGCAACATGCAAACTTCCGCACTACTTTCAGGCCCATACCGTGGTTATCTTGACCCAGCTGCCTCTTAAGTCCATACTCAGAAGTGCTGACTACACTAGAAGAATTGCTAAGTGGGGCACGATTCTGGGTGCTTTCGATATCAAATACATGTCTCGCACCTCTGTGAAAGGTCAAGTCCTTGCCGATCTGGTGGCTGAGTTCGCCGAATGCCCAGAAGAAGTTAATGTGAATCAAGGTCACATGGATGAAAAATCGGTTGGCCTAATATCCGCTCAAGGTGGGTCCTTTTAGAGGGTGTACATGGATGGGGCCGCAAACCAACGGGGAGCAGGATTGGGATTGGTGTTGATATCCCCCGAGGAGGTCATCATCGAGAAGTCGTTAAGATTAGGGTTCTCGGCTACTAACAACGAATCAGAATACAAAGCTTTGATAATGGGAATGAGTATGGTCTGAAAAATGGGTGGAAATGCAGTGAAATTATTCTCAGACTCGAGATTGGTAGTCGGCCAGGTGAGAGGAGAGCTGGAGGCCCGAGACCCAAGGATGCAAGGGTATCTGAACCGGGTTAGGCATATGCAAGCGAAGTTTGAGTCCTTCGACTTGTTGCATATTCCTCGAGGTGAAAATACACACGCTAATTCTTTGGCAACCCTTGCCACCTCCTCAGTACGGAATTTTCCTCGGGTGATAATCGTTGAAGACCTGTGTACCCCCACCTCACTAGAAAAGGAGGTTTGCCAAATCAATCAAAACAGTCTGTCGCCAAACTGGATGGATCCTATATTAAAATTTCTTGAAAGTGACATATTGCCCGAAGATAAGGTGGAAGCTGAGAAAATACGAAGGAGAGCTCCTCGGTACTGGTTATCTGGAGATAAAAAGTTATACAAACGGTCCTTCTCTGGGCCATACCTGCTCTGTGTGCCTCCTGAGACAGCAGAGTCAATCTTGGAAGAATTGCATGAGGGCATTTGTGGAAGCCATACAGGAGGAAGGTCTCTATCATGTCGAGCCCTCACACAAGGATATTGGTGGCCAAATATGCAGAAGGAAGCGCAGGAGTACGTTAAGAAATGCGATCAGTGTCAAAGATATGCTCCAAATATCCATCAACCGGGAGGAGTTCTTAACCCTCTCTCTAGCCCTTGGCCTTTTGCCCAATGGGGGCTGGACATTGTCGGCCCTTTTCCCAAAGCCATAGGAAACAAGAAGTACCTGCTGGTCGGCACAAACTACTTCACTAAATGGGTCGAAGCTGAGCCCTTGGCGAACATCAGAGACGTAGATGTGAAGAAGTTTATTTGGAGGAACATTGTTACGCGATTTGGAATTCCCTGCACTCTTGTCTCAGATAATGGACTCCAGTTTGATAGCAATGCCTTTAGGGAATAT
This sequence comes from Quercus robur, assembly GCF_932294415.1. Taxonomy (NCBI): domain Eukaryota; kingdom Viridiplantae; phylum Streptophyta; class Magnoliopsida; order Fagales; family Fagaceae; genus Quercus; species Quercus robur. The sequence continues at coordinate 34,436,471 of NC_065535.1, read as the reverse complement.
TGTTCAGAACTGGGTATAAGAAATAGATATTCCACTCCGGCTTATCCGCAGGGCAATGGGCAGGCTAAAGCTGTTAACAAAGTAATAGTCAATGGGCTTAAGAAGAGACTAGATGACGCGAAAGGAAAGTGGGTGGAAGAATTACCACATGTGCTTTGGACGTATCGGACAACACCCCGACGTTCAACGGGGGAAACTCCCTTTTCCATGACCTATAGGGCCGAGGCCGTCATTCCCCTGGAAACTGGATTCCCAACGTTAAGGACCAGTACATTCTCTTCGGATAGTAATGATGCGATGTTGGAGAAAATTTTGGACCTGATTGAAGAACGAAGGGAGAGCGCGATGGTTCAACTAGCTTACTACCAACATAAACTCAAGCAGGGCTATGATAGCAATGTGAAGATGAGGCCGTTAGCCGTAGGAGATCTGGTGCTGAGGAAAGTTCTGGGGGCCACCAAGAATCCAAGTTGGGGAAAACTGGGACCTAATTGGGAAGGGCCACATCGGATCACTTCTGTGGCGGGAATAGGATCCTATTATCTGGAAGACCTAGATGAAAAAGCTGTACTTCATCCTTGGAATGTAAATAATCTCAAGAGGTATTATTATTAATAAAAGTATTTCAATTCAAATATCTCTTTTAATTTACGTCAACCATACATCCTGTGCTCCTGCATCCTATGATGTATATTGAAATGTTAAACAGAAACTAAGTTATGTCAGGTCCTCGGATCGCAAACTTGGTGGAAATTAACGTCCTATGATGTATATTGAAATGTTAAACAGAAACTAAGTTATATCAGGTCCTCGGATCGCAAACTTGGTGGAAATTAACGTCCTATGATGTATATTGAAATGTTAAACAGAAACTAAGTTATGTCAGGTCCTCGGACCGCAAACTTGGTGGAAATTAATGTCCTATGATGTATATTGAAATGTTAAACAGAAACTAAGTTATGTCAAGCCCTCGAACCGCAAACTTGGTGGAAATTAACGTCCTATGATGTATATTGAAATGTTAAACAGAAACTAAGTTATGTCAGGTCCTCGGATCGCAAACTTGGTGGAAATTAACGTCCTATGATGTATATTGAAATGTTAAGCAGAAACTAAGTTATGTCAGGTCCTCGGACTGTAAACTTGGTGGAAATTAACGTCCTATGATGTATATTGAAATGTTAAACAGAAACTAAGTTATGTCAGGTCCTCGGACCGCAAACTTGGTGGAAATTAACGTCCTATGATGTGTATTAGAGTATTGAACAGTAACTAAGTTGTGATAAATCTTCTGATCACAAACTTAATGGGAAGCAACGCCTTGTAACACTCATTGGGGAATTAAAGAGAGATCTGTGGACATAAGTTGGCGTACAATCAAGGTACTGAAGGCATGATTTTATTTAGTTTATGAACTCTCGTAAAGAATTGCAATTGATTGGAAAGAATACGTGCATATCTAAAACGTCTCCCTAAGACCCTGTTGTATTAATGCTTATTGCCTCTTGCTAATTATCAATTGACGACATGCGTGAGTAAAATTGCCCCATACAAGCAAAGGGTAGTAGAAATGAACCTATCCAAATTACAATAACACAGTGAACAAGTACAAAAATAACATAAAGCAGTAAGAGCGGTAAGAAAATGAGCAAGGAAGTCCCCTACTAAATATCTATTTAAACTACAAAACAAGTTCTACTTTTTCAATTTCAATTGGATCTTTGTGTTCTGACCAGTGGATATGTCTGCCTCCGAAGTGGTGATTCCCTCTTTGGCTTTGGTAACGCCCCCAATTGGTAAAACTGTGGAGTCCAAATCCTGTTGGAAACCTTGGGAGGCCGTCTCTGCCTCTGAAGCAGTGGTGGTCTTGTCTGGGGAAGCTCCTGGAGGGGCAAGTCCTCCTTTAGCTAATTCCGACTGGCAAAGGGAAGGAAAACTATGAGGCGAAACCTCCTCGTTGAGGTTACTAACTGAAGAAGGAGCATCAGCCTGATGGGGTAGAAGAACTGAGGGGCGGATCGCCTCGGGATAGAATACGTTCTCTGGCTTACGTAACTCAGATAAGGCTTCAACCCCAACACGGTTAAGAGCCTCACTCCAAGTTCTCGCGCAGTAGATACGGCATACCTCCGGAACCTCGGCTCTCAAAGCCTTCTCAGTTTCAGCTATACCAACCTCGTAGCCTCTCTGCTCAGCTTCGTTCATTGCCTGTTCGGCATCGATTTTTCCTTTCTCGGCTTGCTCCTTGGACTTTTCAGCTCGCTCCCTTAGCTTTTGGGTTTCCTCCAAGTGCTTCCTAAGAACTAGGACTTGCTCCTGAGTCTTTTTTAGCTCGGCATTCGCCTCACGCAGAAGTTTCCCTTGGTCCTCAGCCTGCTTTTGGTAGCCTTCTAATGCCAACTCGGCACTCTTGCGAACTTGCTCTTCGACCTGTAACTTTTTCCTTACATCGGCCAAGCCCTGTTCAAATTTGGACAAGGTCTGTACAGCCGTTGTCCGTCTTTTTCTTTCATCATCTAGCTGATCGGAACAGGCGTTGAGCATATCATCTAGCTTGAAAGTATTTTGGATGATCTGTAGGAAAAAGGTTAACACTATAGTCAATGAAAAGTGCATATTGGTGAGTAACAGTCACAGAATGAAAAAAATAAAAGTTAGCTCCTTACCATGCCCAAATATCGTTTGTTGTCGAGGACGAGTTCATTCTTCCTCATATTCTTTATTTCGGCCATATCTTTTGGGAGCAATAAGGCTTCCTCTATGGCCAAGGCTACATGACATCCTATGCCGCCGTTAAAGTCCCTTATAGATGCATCATCTCGCAGGGGCTCCCCACCATGCATAGGTGCTGGCAACCATGCTTGCGGTTCAGGATGTTGGGAATCAGATTTCTCTTGGCCCTGCGCGGCTTGGTGCTTGATTTTCTGCTGCTTTGCAGCTCGTTAGGCATCCTCCTCGCGAGTTGGACGAGACTTGCTCGTGTCTGCCACCTCATTGCCCTTCTATTCCCTGCGCCTTTTCTGCTCGGCAGCGTTTGGAAGCGCTGGCTGCGGTGATGGCCGAGGGGGTTGACGAGGAGCAGGAGGAGGAGACCTAGTGGGAAGGGCTGAAGCCTGGGATGGTATTGATTTTACAGGCGCACTCTTTCCCGGCTGACCTTCCATCAGCTCCAGCAAGCTTTTCTGGGGTTTTCTTTGTATCCCCATCTCGTCAGGATCTTCCTCGGGGCTTGTGGGTTGATCAAAAATCCCAAAATCGTCCGAGGACTCAGAGACTGCTACAACCTCTTCCTCGCCTTTCTCCTTTTCCTTTCTCCCTTTTATTTCCTTTTCCCTGAGGGTAGGTAGGGATGAAGGAGTTCCTGCCGAGACGCTGGCTACGAAAAGAGGCTTTGTGCGTGATGTGTACTAGGGAAGCGGAATACCCTCTGGAACAATGAACCCTTCGTAGGCAACACTGATATGGTGAAGCCGAGGATCGCGGGCTCTAATCACGCACTTCAACGCCTGAAAAGCAAAAGAAATGGGGGTATAGCCGAGAATTAAGTGTGCTGCCCGGAGCTGACCGTCAGCCTCGTTCACGTATATTTCGGCTTTCAGTAACTTATCCAAGTTCGCCTTATTGACTAACTTAAGATTGGGCTTTGTGTAGCGTCTATCTGCAAAACCGTTGAGTCGAGAGTGAAGATTATTGGAGACAAAAATAATTAAAAAGAAAAAAGTAAACGAAATGTGCTCGCGAACTAAATATTATAAATCTATGATTACGCGCCAACCTGGTGTTCCCTCTATTGTCGAGCAAGGCAGACCATCGTGCCATTCCCCAGAGAGAATAAGGAAATCCTCCTTTAGGTTCTTGTTTGAAGTGGGAAGGCACTGAATCAGCCTTACCTCAGGATATCTCGACTTGAGATAATACCTTTGACCGGTTAAGTGATGGAGGTTGTACACCCAATTCACATCATGATGGGTTAACTTTAGGTCCATTCTCTTATTCAAAGCGTCTATACTTCCCAGGACCCTAAACATGTTTGGAGCACACTGGGTGGGGGATAGCCTAAAGAAGTTGAGGTAACTCCTAGTGATACTACCCATGGGGATAGTCATCCCGCCTTTTATAAAGGCAATCATGGGAATAACTACTTCCCCAGTTTGTCTGGCATTAGCCCATTCCCCTTAGGCTGCGTACCTCATCCCTACAGTTGAGGGAATTTTATACTTAGAGCGAAAGTTTCTAATACCTTCCTCGGATTCAACGAGACATCAAAATGAATTCTTTTCTTTCCCCATTTTTCTAAAAGACTTAGCAGAAAAGACTGTTGGGTTTGAAATAAAAGTGGTAAAAACTTTGAGAAGACTTACAGGTTCAAAGGAAGGACCTCGGACAAAGTACGATTATTTTTAGTCGCCAGGAAAATAACGAAAATAGAGAAAGGCATGTTCAATGTATGAACTCTGGAACCACGTAATCATCGAAGGGTAGGTACAAGGTTAATTCGAGAACGCCTTTATAGTCATATGAGGATTGTGAGCAGTAAAGTTCCTGCTCACAAAACAAGGGAGGCCCTCTGCCGTTTGATTTATGAAAGTTCAAAAACATGTACAAAAACACTTTTGAACGTTTAGACCCCCAAAAACCAATTTAATCAACACAAGCAATATGTTAAACAACTAGTGTGCGGAAACTTAACATATGCTATAACATGGAATTGATTAAACAACTATCTAAGCCACAACAAAATAAATCACAGCAGATAATGTAAAGGCAGAGATAGAGAGGAAGGAAGATGCAAACACAGCGATAACACCAGATATGTTATCGAAGAGGAAACCGAAGACCTCGGCGAAAAACCTCTCCGCCGCCCTCCAAGCGGTAATCAATCCACTAGAAAATACAGTTAGGATACAAGGACAGCAATAGACCCTCCAAGCCTAATCTACCCAATGCACCTAAGCCCTCCAAGCTTCTTGCTCCAACGAGGTTGCGCCGAACCTTTTTCTTTTCTAGCTTTCCGGATTCCGCTACTACACCGTAGCATCAACCAATAAAGATTGGCTCCTTCCTAACTGCTTCCCAGAACTCCAAACGACTGTCTCACAGAGATGATAATGGTGAGAACCAGGTTTGGTATAATGGCCTCTCAAGGATTTGACAATGGAGAGGAAGAGAGTGAGGGATTTTGATGAGACTCTAAGGTAGAGATTGTGGGTGAAACAATCTGGTTTTTCTTTAGGGTTTCTCTCTCAAAATTCTCTCTGGAAGCTCTCTTTCAATCGTGGGTTAAAAGGGTATTTATACTGGAGTGAAGAGGAATGCGAAACGTCAGGTTTTTCCAAAACAGGGGTGGCTCGCGGCTTGACCTCGCGGCTTGACTAAGTCGCGAGTTCCAGTCGCGAGATAACCGTATGGCCAGTTGTCCTGTAGTGCTCCAGCTAGCATGACTGTTCATCTTCCAGCATGCTTGGCACGTGTGCATCTTCTGGCGGGTTGAAGCCGCGAGTCCAGCCGCGAGTTCCAGCCGCGACACTCTGTTTTCTTGCACACTCTTGAGCAATCTTCACACTATCTCACTCACTACCCTTACAACAATCCCACCTAAATACAGGGTTACTAAATGCTGAATTACAAGCAAATTTGGCACGGAATAAAGCCAATAAGATGGTTGAATAAATTCAACCTTACAATCTCCCCCTTTGGCTATTCCGTGACAAAACCCTAAAACAGACTCTAGACTTAACATGTGAGTTGGGAACAGTTGAACAAAACTCACTCACACCTAACTCTAGAAGCTGTGAGGCACTTGAATCATATGAACATAAACTCCTGAAACACAACAATACACCATGATCATTGTAAGCAGAAAATTATTAATGCATATGAAGCAGGCAAAAAGAGATCAAGCATAAGATGGAGTTAATGAACAAACCATGGCTTGATCAACCAAGTGAACACCACAAAGTAGTGATCACAGTGTTCATTCACACTTGGAATGAACACAAAGACATACAAGTTAACAAGCACAAGGCAAGACACTTGTATGCTCAACACTCAACCAATGCATAGCACACATGGCATATGCATCTAGGAACAATCCTACAAGGGCACAAGAGTGACAGTACATAAACCACAATGCAGAACATTTAGATTTAAAATACTGATTTCACATAGCATAAAGGCTGCACTTAAGCATGGTACAAACCACAAGGCCTACAAACTATGCATAAAACATAAACCCTGAAAGCTTACATAAGCATATGGGTACAAACCAACAAATACCTGAATAACATCATCAAACATATATAAAAGTTTATCCAAGAGTATATGAAGAAAGTTAGAAACAGTTATACACCAAAGCACAGTGTATCAAAACCAAAAAAAAACACTAAAAACACTAATTACTCCCCCTCAACAAATTACTCCCCCTTAAGAGCTGCTTTTCTGCTTCTCAATTATCAATGAACTTTCTCCCCCTTTTTGACATGGAATGGCCAAAGGGTCACTTGTCATGCTGAGTTGTGAAGCTGTCAAGTGTAGCAGCCAAGACATCAATCTGGTCTTGCATGGCTCTCATCCTGTCAGAATGCTCAGTCTGGACTGCCCTGATCCCATCAAGCCTTTCCAGAATGATCTGGAAAGCATCTGGAGGTGCATCTGCAGAAGTTGAAGCTCTGGACCTCTTGCCACTCCTCCTTGGTGTTGAGGTGGATGCATGCCCTGCTGCCTCTGCATCAGTCTCCATTGGGACTTCCTCTCCTTCATCACCTTCATCTTCTTCTCCTGGAAGCCTAACACTGATCCTTTTGCAGGTAAGTTTGTTGATTGCAGAGGGTGTGGACATGTGACTGATGTCTTGAGGAATTGGAACACCCTTCCTTCGAAATATCCTCATTAGGAGACTGGGAAAGATCAGTTTTGGTCTAGATGTTGTTCTTGTCTCATCCACAATGATGTCAAAGATGTGGGAACTTATATCTATGAAGTTCTTCTCTTTGAGATCCATCAGAAAAATTGCTCTAGCACAATTGATTGTGGTCAACTTCTTAATAGGATAAAGGTTAAACATCATGATTATGGTTAGAACCCTCATGTCCACTGGAAAGGCAGTGGTATTCAAACACTTCCCTTCTCTCTGCCCACCTATCCTCTGTTGAACTGTTTCAATAGAGACACTCCTATCCTTGAAATTGATAAACTCCTCATCATCCAAACCCTCAAGCCCTAGTACATCATCTATGACATGTGCATCCAAAATGAATTCTTTCCCTCTAACCCAGCAATTTAACTCATTCTCCTTTATCACAGCATTTGAATAAAATTCTCTAATCAGGGGTTCACACACCAAAGGGAAATCACTCAAAAGTTTGTCCCATCCTCTTCCTTCAAAACAACTGGGAATAAAAGTTTGCCTTAAATCTTCCAAATCCACAAATCTCTCTTGAATGATTCCTGCATTCAAGAAGTTATCCTTGTATCTCTCAAAATGGTGAACTGACCTAAACAATCTAGGATCCATCTTAAGTCTTTTGTCAGCCTTCTTCGCAGTAGATTTCTTCTTCTGAGGTGAAGGAGCCATCTGTGAACACTCAGAAAAGGCCACAACAACATATAGCAATATATGTGCAGAACCAGTCAGAACCATGTATTAAACAGAGAGAGATATCAACCAAACAAATGAATTTCAAACACTTAAACAGCAAGCAATTTAGTTCAAACATATGGATAAACCAAGCCTAGGATAGGAAACACATGAACAACATGATGAAACTATCCTGAAGGCAGATGAATGACATTGAGGTAGATTATGAAAAAATGATATGACAAACAAACAATATATTGAACCTAACAGAATCTTCCCACAGATTACCAATCTAAGACATGCACATCTTAGCAAAGGAAAACTCACAACCTCAAACAGAGCCAATAGTAACATCTCAACAGCTCAACGTTCAGATTGAAATGAAAGGAATACTTAGCTAAGCACAAGAGCAATAGAAAAAAAAAAAAACTATCATTAACACAACCTATGTCAACTGCATCCACAAGCTAAGCAAGAACAAAGAGCAGAGACCGAACCACAAACCCATTTCAAAAACACAATCAAATGAGAAAAATCAAGGGTAAAAGCACAAAATCAAGTAGAAAAGAGTGAAAATCAGAAAACCCATACCTGTAACTCGACGATTTTGGGCTGTAAGAATGCAACACAAGAGATTGGAAAAGGGAGCACAGAGTGTTTGGGAGGGAGAGTGTTTAGAGAGAAGATGAACAGTCACAAAAATTCGAGGGAAAAACTGAAAAAGTTTAAAAACTGCTCCTGTTTCTGCAAAACACGCGATTTTCGCGACTGGTTCAAGTCGCCACAGAGTCGCCAGCTCAAGCCGCCAAAGCACTCAAGAGGAAAATTTTGAAAAATTTTTCTAAGTGTTTTTCGCGACTGGAAGGTCTACCCGCGAGTGAGTCGCGAGCTGAGCTGCGAAAATCTCTGAGTGAATCTCGCGACTGGACCTTCCACTCGCGAACAAGTCGCCAAAACTGACCAGCGAAGATGCGACTGAGGCTCGCGACTTGACACACCCGCGACTGAGCCGCCAAAACAGGGCAAAACTGAATTTTTGAAATTTCCAGATTTTTCCAGCAAAATACTTTCCAAAAACACCTAAAACACTCAAAAATCTTTTTGTGCTTGAATTAACAAAGATTGAGCATGTGAAAACACATTTTATCAAGTACAATCACACAAATGAATATGGCATTTATCAAACATAAACTTGTGTGTTGTGTGTGGATATCAACAATGAAATAGTCCTTTGTCTAATGTGAAGCTTCAATGATCAATTCAACCAAGGCATACACAATTAGCACTAGATCATGTGACCAATCTCAATTATAGAAATATGAATATATGACTTCCCACACAACTTGATAACATAACTTGGAGCCTTTCATTTGACTCCACTTTCAGCCATAAAATTTGATCTTTTGAGGCAATCATCTCTCATTGTGAGAGGAATAGATAACATTTTTCTTTGAAGAATAGGCCTTTGGCCTTTTTGAAAGAAATTTCACTTTTAATATAAAGTCGCTTACCCTTTTTCCTAGTCAAATACTAGAATGTGCGACAGGCTTTTGCAGCTCAATATCTCTTTTCATTTGGAGATTTACATTTAGTGAGCTCTTTTTAGCAAAAAAAATAAAAGGTGGGAAGAGATATAGACACAAGTCTATGCATGTTTCAAGATCAACATAACAATTCACTAATCATTCATGACAAGTTTGAAGATCTATTTACAACAATCACATAGATTTCAAGATTTTTCCCAAAGTGATATGAGTGCATGAAAACAAGCAATGCTCGAGAATGCACAAAGCCATTAGCACAAAGGTACACGGCAAAACGAGTTTTAAGACAAAACTCAACAAAGTCAATCAAGCTTTTTGATTTTCAAATTTTTATGTAATTTTTGGATTTTTGACTCAAGAAACAAAAAAATTGATAAAACACAATAAAGAAATATTCACAAGAAGAATAATCAAACAACCAAGAACAAACACAACAAGCATACCGAACAAACATAGTCACAAAGCATAGGAAATATTAATGCATGGACATGTTGTAATGCTTATGCATGAGTACCCCTTTTCACCCACACGTCACTTGCGTTTGGGGTGATTTCCTTAAAGGATTGGGTACGGGAGTTAGGGCTTTCAAACCTTCGTGAGAAGCTTTCCAAGCAGTTGGTGAATGCACCAATCATCTTCATCACGTCCATCATTCCGGGATCTCCATTTTGCTCTCTAGGTTGATCCCCTGCCCAAGTTCTCCTATCAATTCTTGGTCCTCCTGACCTTTGAGGAGTAGCACTATTCCTTGCTCTCAGCTTTTGGCAATTCGGTCGAGTGTGCCCTTGAAGTCCGCAATAATGGCACACATACATTCCTCTAGGACCTCTTTGTGGTCGAGGACGTGACTTGGCACGAGACTCAGACCTGCCCACATACTGATTACGATGATTCAGCATCCGTTGGTCCACCACATTCTTCTTCTCCTCCACCTCAAGCTTCACACCAATAGGATCAGCTGCAACTGGATCTTTGGCTTTGACAAACTTCACTTCTTTGGTGACATTTCCAGTTGAACTACTTCCTCCGCTATATCCCAGTCCGGATTTGTCTGAGAAGCTCTTTTGAGAAGATATAACATCGTCAAGCTTCTTGGTGGTGACCCTCTCTATTTTTGCATTTGCTTGAACAACCTCACTTTCAAGAAATCTCACTTTAGTGTAAGCTTCGGAGAGCTCACCATTCAAAGTTTCAATCTCGCATTTGGCCTCCCTATACCGGATTAGGAGACTTTTGTAGTCCTCCTCAGCCTTCTTCATCTTTCTCACAGCAGCCTTGGCCACCCTTGTGTATTCACCAGATTTCTCCAAAAGTGAGTTGTAATTTTCTTGAAGAGTAGCTGTGCTTTCTTCTTCTTCAGCTTCTGATTCTTCAACAATCCCTAGTGAGTCATCCTCACTATGTTCTCCAAGGTCTTGAACAAGCAAATTCAATTCATCCGATGACTCAACATGAGCAATAGTCATGAAAGCGGAGTAGTTCCCTTCTCCATCACAGCTCTCTTCAGATTCTGAGTCGGATGAGTCTGAATCACTCAAGGTCGTGGCATACACCTTGCCTTTCGATTTCAAATAATTAGGACATTCCTTCTTGAAGTGTCCATGCCCGTTGCATTCAAAACAAACGACACCTTGTGTGGATTGGGATTCTTTTCCATCTTTCCTTTGGAAATCCCTCTTCTCCCTTCCAGAATTTTGGAATTTTCTCTTATCATCAAATTTTCCATTGTTTTTGAATTTCAAAAACTTCTTGAAATTTTTAACAAGATAGGCTACATCCTTGTCCACCATATCTTCTCCTGACGAGCCTTGATCATCCACCTTCTCATTAGTGGTCTTTAGAGCAAGGGATTTTCCCTTCCGTTGATTTGGCAGCGACATCTCATAGGTCTGTAGAGAACCAACCAGCTCCTGCACCTTGATGTCGTCAAGATCCTTGCTCTCTTCAATGGCTGTCACTTTAGCACGGAAGCTTTCCGGCAATGATCGAAGGATCTTCCTTACAATTTTAGAGTCCTCCATTTTCTCCCCCAAGTTAAACTTACTGACAACCACTTCATTCAACTTTCCATAGAAAGAGTCGAAAGACTCATCCTCACTCATCTTGAGCTCCTCAAACCGAGTGGTCAGCATTTGTAACTTGGTATCTTTCACCTTCTTCGTGCCTTCATAAGTTGTTTCCAAAATCTCCCATGCATCTTTGGCAATAATAATGTGAGAAATCCTGTGAAATTCATCTGGAGACACACCACAGAAAATAGCATTTAGTGCTTTACTGTTAGCATTAGATGCAGTAAGTGCTGCTTTATCCCATGTGGATTTGGCTGCTTCAGGTTTGGTCCAACCCGTCTCAACAGCATCCCACACGGATTCATCAATAGAGCATAAAAAGGCTCTCATGCGAACCTTCCAAAATGCATAATTACTTCCATCAAAATATGGAGGTGCATTAAGGGATTGAGACCTATCCATCTCAAAAGAAAAGGGAGTCAAGGATCACACAATGGTAGTAAAAACCAAACAGATGTGTACCCGCTCTGATACCAATTGAAAGTTCAAAAACGTGTACAAAAACACTTTTGAACGTTTAGACCCCCAAAAACCAATTTAATCAACACAAGCAATATGTTAAACAACTAGTGTGCGGAAACTTAACATATGCTATAACATGGAATTGATTAAACAACTATCTAAGCCACAACAAAATAAATCACAGCAGATAATGTAAAGGCAGAGATAGAGAGGAAGGAAGATGCAAACACAGCGATAACACCAGATATGTTATCGAAGAGGAAACCGAAGACCTCGGCGAAAAACCTCTCCGCCGCCCTCCAAGCGGTAATCAATCCACTAGAAAATACAGTTGGGATACAAGGACAGCAATAGACCCTCCAAGCCTAATCTACCCAATGCACCTAAGCCCTCCAAGCTTCTTGCTCCAACGAGGTTGCGCCGAACCTTTTTCTTTTCTAGCTTTCCGGATTCCGCTACTACACCGTAGCATCAACCAATAAAGATTGGCTCCTTCCTAACTGCTTCCCAGAACTCCAAACGACTGTCTCACAGAGATGATAATGGTGAGAACCAGGTTTGGTATAATGGCCTCTCAAGGATTTGACAATGGAGAGGAAGAGAGTGAGGGATTTTGATGAGACTCTAAGGTAGAGATTGTGGGTGAAACAATCTGGTTTTTCTTTAGGGTTTCTCTCTCAAAATTCTCTCTGGAAGCTCTCTTTCAATCGTGGGTTAAAAGGGCATTTATACTGGAGTGAAGAGGAATGCGAAACGTCAGGTTTTTCCAAAACAGGGGTGGCTCGCGGCTTGACCTCGCGGCTTGACTAAGTCGCGAGTTCCAGTCGCGAGATAACCGTATGGCCAGTTGTCCTGTTTTGTCCTGTAGTGCTCCAGCTAGCATGACTGTTCATCTTCCAGCATGCTTGGCACGTGTGCATCTTCTGGCGGGTTGAAGCCGCGAGTCCAGCCGCGAGTTCCAGCCGCGACACTCTGTTTTCTTGCACACTCTTGAGCAATCTTCACACTATCTCACTCACTACCCTTACAACAATCCCACCTAAATACAGGGTTACTAAATGCTGAATTACAAGCAAATTTGGCACGGAATAAAGCCAATAAGATGGTTGAATAAATTCAACCTTACAATTTAAATCTCACCGTCGAATGTGGGAGATAAGGGTGTTGCCAAAATTTAATGCTGCCAAAATCGGGATGCTAAAGCGTCAGAACACGCATAGGTACGGGCTTATGACGTCTAAATCCACCTTCTCTCCCGAGGAGTCAAAAAGTAGGATTTTGAGGGGCTATTGTGGGGGCCAGTCAATCAACAGGCCCATTAAGGTCAGGATCGTTGGGCCTATGGCCCATCCGAGGATGCATATCCGTCCGAGGAGGCCAAGTCAGGTCATAAGGGTGATTACCGAAGGGGGATGGTAGTCAATATCACGAAAGTAGAGTTCCGTATTCGTCCAAGGACGCCATACTCCTCGGCAGTATGCGTCCGAGGACGATCAGGACGCGGTCTTGTTACAATCGGACCTCGGAATTATGTCACCACTGAAGATGGGATAACAAACCAAGGGTAAGAAAGAAAAGGCAAACAAATATCTATAACTACAGCTGCCTCCGCATTAATTACCTCTCAATCAACTCTCTGGCCGCATTAATGTGGAGGTGATACCTGAACAGTAAGGAGGCAGCCTTACAGCTGCCCATAGGAAGTTCCAGGAGGTGCTAGATGGGACAGAAAGAAATCCCCCGAACCCAACCTACACGTTTGTGGTGAGGATGGAACACAGAGGGTGGTATATAAACTGAAAGAAGAACATGCAAAAAGGGGGGGATCGGAACATAAGAGAAAGAAGAAAAGCACAGACTGAGCAGAAAGAACGTAAAAAAGCAAAAGAACTGTATCGATTACGAAAACAAAACGATCGTTGCACCAGCTCTGAGCCTTCAATATACGTGAGGGTGAATCTTTTCATTCCAAAAAAGTTAATCTAGTTCTCAACACCCACGCTCTACAAATTATATTGTTTGGGCCTATTTATGTGTGAACCCAATATCGTTTTGGGTCGTTACAAATCGTGTCCTTACAATTTTTTTCACTTGTTATTTGGTCCTGTATTGTTTTTGTTTGATTTATGTTTGTTGTTATTTGGGCTAATAATTATTATTGTTATTTAAGTTTTTTTTTTTTTAAGGATTAAGAATTAGGTTTAGGGGCAGAATTAATTTAGGAGTAATGTTACGTCCACAATATTTTTACAATAAATCATATGCAAAAAGCTATTATTGGTAGGTAAAAAAATAATATTAGTATTTAGCCCAAATTAGAATCAATAACTTACCACATTAGATTTATTGTGAAATTATTATGAATGTAGTAGCACTATTCTTATTTTTGTTGAACCCAAATTTTTGAAATTTTCAAGTCAAGGTGTTCAAAAATTTTATTAGGGTAGTCACAATAGGTTATTTTAGCATATAATATTTTTTTGGCAAGTGTATATATACATTTTTGTGTAAGTCGAGATGGTCCTGTGACCACCCTAACTTGCATGTAAAGCCGCCATTCTTTTGGACTAAACCTACTCTACTTTACTCTACTTTCCCTCTCTCCTCCTCAATCCAAACAGACCATAAAGCTTATTTAAGAGAATCCAAAAAAATAAAAATAAAAAATAATGAACCTTTACTTTTATCGTCTTTCAAATTCAAGAACTTTACTTTTATTGTCATTTGCTTTTCCTTGTCATTTAAATTTCAAGCAATTTAATTTACTTGCTATTATTTTATTGAACTTATTTTCTTGTCTTTAAATTTATAGCACTCATTTACTATTGTTGTTCTTTACCTTTTCTCATAAATAAGGTTGCCATAAATTAATAGCTTAAGAAAACAAATCTCTAAAGTTTGCTTTTCCAAAAGAAAATGAAATTTCAAACAGCTTTATTCCTTTTTCAAAAGTTGATTTCAAAAACAAAACTCTTTTTCTTTAAAACCCTTTCTAAAACCTTCTCTTTTATTTTCTTTTAAAAATGCTTTTTCTTAAAATATATATATAGATATAAATATATTTATATTTATATTTTTCTTCCTTCTTAAACCTAAAAATAAAACCCTTTTTCTAAATTTTTTTTTTTAAAAAAATCTACCTTTTCTCTTCTTCTTTTTTAAACATTTTCTTTTACCACGTTAGAATTTCTTTTCAAAAAAAAATAATAATAAAGAAATCTTTTGAATGAGCAAAATTTTCTAAAAGGAGCGTTTCGTTTTCTTTTTTCTTTTTTTTAACATGGGATTTTTGGAACCCAAACTTTTTAGGAAACAAAACCCATGAATACTTCTTTCTTCTAAAAAAAAAAAAAATTTTTGTTCAAAACAAATTTTCCCTACAAAATGTCTTCAATACAAATTCCTTTCCATAATAAAAATTATGGGGTTTTTTAGTTCATATATTTTCAAAAAGGAAAACCCATGAATCTTTTTCAAAAAAAAAGCTTTTCCCAATTCTTTCTTTTTTCATGATTACCCTCCTTTTACAAAAAAAATATTTTCAAAACAAAACGTTTTTGCACAAAAAAATAAAAACCCATGAATCTTTTTCTTGAAATTCTCTTTTCTTTTGTCTTCTTAAAATTAGTTTTTTTGCACAAAAAAATAAAATTTTTTTTTAAAGTAAACCTTAAGTGCCCTAGCATTTTCGGGTTCCCCTAAAAAAAATGGCACTTCTTCTTCTTTATTTTTTTTTAAAATAAAATCCCTTTTTTCAAAAAAAATAAAAAATTGTTTCCTATTTCATATTTTGCTTGTTTAAAAGAAATATTTTCTTTCAAAAAAAAAAAAAAGATGATGAAAGTAGTTTTTTAAAACATTTCATTTCCAAAAACAATAGAACATTTCCTCATTAAAAAAAAAAAAGTTTTCTCCCAAAAATCTCCTAAAAAATATAATTAACGTTTTCAAAGAAAAATTATTTTCAAACTAATTTATGCATTGTTGTTTAAAACTTTTTCTTAGGATTGCATCTTTATAAGATTTGTGCCTATGATTCAATTTCATTGAACTCATAAGTACCAATCAAGCTCGCAGTGTTCCTCTCCTTCTTGGCACTAATGTACTCCTATTTTATTCTTTTTTGCATGATAAAAAAAATAAAAAATAAAAGAGAGAGAGAGAGAGAGAATGTGGTGGATGACATCAAGGTACTATTCATCCAACTGTCTCTTATATTTTAACATTGTAATGTATTTGCATATAGTATGTAATTACGTTTTATACACACACACACAAAACCTCTTTCCACCAACAACAACAACAACAACAACAAAAAAAAAAAAAAAAAAAAACCTAAAATGTCATGTATCTTATTTCTTCACTAAAAAGATAACACTTAAAATAAATTAAAATAGGGTACTATCCTTTGGATAGGCGGTGTGAAGTACCCAATACCTTCCCACACATAACCGAACTTTTGAGTCTAAGATCTTTGGTTCTAGACATTTGTTTACCTTAATTAATAAACCCTTAAAATTGGTTTAGTTAATTAGGTAATTCAAAATGAATTAGACAAATAGGTGACCAATCACACCTAACACAAAACCAATGGTTGGTAGTGACTCCTAAAATAAAAATAAGAAAAAGGGACTCACACACACACACACACACACACACACCTCACCCTAGAAACACACACACACAAAGAGTCACATCGCTAAGTGTGGGCGCAAGGGCCTACAATGATGGTTTGATTGCTTTTCCAATCATGGGAATTACGTCTTGGCCTAGGGCAGACCATGGCGAAGGATGAATAATTGAGTTGCCACCTAGATTAAGTTTAGGAATCATGAATATAGCGCCCTTGTGGAAGGACTAATTTTTACCAGAGCACGTATCCGGAATTTAGATATAAGGCTGAGAAGGTGTTAGGCACCCAACCCCCCCAACCCGTAGGGTGGACTCCACTCATTGTGTTCCAAATCTTAATCTCATTAAAGGGTCTTTTAACATGTTATTCAAACTCACACACACTCTAACATGTATCACAACACCTATGCATCAATGCATGTTCAAGTTCATATGCATGCTCATGGCATTCAACCAACAAAACCCTAATCAAGATCTAAGCAATAAACTAAAGTGAGACATGTCAAAGCAAATGAACAGAGAGTCAAAAATATGAAAAACGGACTAGGCAGAGACTAAACATGTGAAAGAAAGCAAGTAAAAGTTAAAGGGTAGTGAATCTGAGTTTCTGGACACGAGTGTGCGGTGCATACATAGGGTATGCGTGCACATACCAACTGTATGCTTACGCATACTTCTAGCACACATGCGTGAAGCATGCAAATGCATACATGCCCAAAAACATACCCAAAAACACAAAACAGAAAAAAAGAAATCTAATAACCTATCATGCTTATAATAAAAACACAAAACAAACCTAAGCTAACACAAACATATTAAAGCAATAAAACATGTAAATAAAAAACAAAAACAAAGAAAAGTGAAGAGCCAAAGTTAGAACCTTTACCTCAACATAAGGACTCTTTAGAGCTTGATTTGACTGTTCCCCTTAGTTAATCTAATCAACAACAAAACCAGCAGATTAATAAGCTTTAGAACTCAAAGCCAAGATCAAAATAGGTCCCAACCAAGTAAAACTTGACTTGAATATGTTTTATATGAAAAACTCCCTCTTTGATTCACTATTCTCTAGTGAATCTTGTGGATTTCACCTCCTCTTGAAAAAGTTCCTTTTATGGCTTTTTATAGTGGTAAAATAGGGGTGTGGGGCGGCTCCAGACAATTGGGGATTTGTTCCACACGAATTTATGTGCAAAAAAGCTTTCCTTTCATAGTTTCTAGAACCCTAGATACATGTGCATACCCTAACTATGTGTACGCGTGGTTTGAGTGTGCGTGCACATAAGAGGTAGAAAATGAAGTGTCTACACTAAGAAAAGCTTTTTTTGTGCACATAAAGCTTTCCTTTCATACGAGATTGGGCCCTAAATCAACCTTGGCCTTAGAGTAATATCGTCATTGGGAAATGGGAGCTCGAGTCATAAGAGGTAGAAAATGAAGTGTCTACACTAAGGACCCAATGTATGACACCCTAAAAAATAAGAACCAAATTTTTGGGTTTTTGGGAGGGGGGCGTCCATAACAAGTTGTACAATTTTTTTTTTTCTTTTTTAAATATTGATCATTAGAACAGCATATTTATAAGATTACCAACACAAATAATAATAGATTTTTATAATACTATTTATGTTGGTTTAATGCACTAATTGAAGCTAAGCATAATTTCAAACCAACACAAATAATAGCAAATTTATATCCTTATAAACATGAGCATAATACCAAACCAACACAAATTATTTTATTAGTGCATCAAACCATATAATATATATTTTAAATATAGGTGAGTTAGGTTAGGTAGATTTGTGAATCGGTTAACCTACACCTAACCTGACCCTACTGGGTTAGGTTAGATTGGGTTGATTTTGGCGAATCAGTGAGTTTGCTGCACACCCTTATTAATAACTATCATAATGATCAAATTTCTAATTTAATACTCACTCCATCCCAAATTTTGATCTTGTATTCCGTTTTAGAATGTCCCAAAATGTTGTCATGTTTCTAGTTTTAAAACCCACTAATTTAATACTTTCTTAGTATGCCCCTACATTATGGATAAGCCACTACTTACCCGCATGGCAAGTTGTGATGGTGAAGAAAAAGTTATGAGTCCACAACTCCACCACTCACAACTCGCAATGTAGACAAATTTTGACTTTAATTATGTTACTAGCATATTGCTACTTTATTTTCAAGAGCATAAATTTTATTTTATTTTTAAAACCAATAGACTCATTGTAGACTTGGAGTAGCCAGTAGGAGTTTTTTTTTTTTTTTTAATAAGATTTGATTTAAGGGATAAGATTGAATTTGAAGCCAAGCAAACAGCGTTTGTATTGTATGGGTTGTTCTACAATACCCCCTACTTTTTTAGTGGGTACAGACCGTCTCTAATGGTTGTATAAGATATCTGGGGTTTATTTAGGATTCAATCACCGCTTACACCAAAAACCGATTGGTGTCTTGGTCTGATTATAAAGAGCTATCATTAGGAGCAGACGCCATGAAACTCTCTAAAAAAACAAAATCCAAACTGTATTTTTAAGTTTAACGGAAAATCAATTACTGGTAGAGCAAGTTACCGTATAAAAGCAAATAAACAAAGAACCAAACCATCTTCGCTCTCGTTTGCAAGACTAGTCAAAAGAGGATTGTTTTGGATAGATAGCTCCTTATGAGTATATTTGTTTCTTATCTCTCGCGGGCGTGCTTTTTGTCCATCTATATCTCCTTTCGGCATCCCAATTTACTCACCAGTTTAGATAAGGATCAAAACAAAACTCTAATTTCCAAATGATCTGTTTTCTGTGTTAATCTTGTTTTTTTTTTTTTTTTAATATAGAGAAATAGCCTTGATTGGTCCAAAATAGTTTTGTAATCTGTCCTGTGATTTATTATCGTACTATAACCCATTGAATCCACTACTTTTTAGATACATTCAAATATGTGGCCGGTTAAGGAGTTATTTACTTTTGCTCACGAGAGTTTTAAGATTTGCCATCATCGGGGGAATGTTTGAGTTTCATTTGCCTATTTTTTTGCATTATAGGCTTGGATAATTGTTTTACTATTGCTAGGTGCTTTGATATGTTGAAGAGTCTAGAATAACTAAAATAATTTCAACTACATGGGTTGGATAGTTCTTATTGTGGACATCAGTTTTGGGAAGTATCTGAAGTATTCGGATGTATATTGCTCCTGGCTTTTAGTATATGTTATATGGTTTGTTAGTGATTAACTTTTCTCTCTCTCTTAATTCTTAACTTAGGGTCTGTTTGGGATTTGCTTATTTTTCTGAAACTGAAAACTTTTTACTGAAAGTACTATAGATAAAAGTAAAAGTTAGTTGAAATAGTACAACAAGACCTATGAATAATACCAAAAAATGCAGTAGAACCATGAATAGTAGAAAAAATAAGTTAAATAGTAAAATAAGTTGGCTTTTTAATTTTTGCCAGACACACACTTAATGTGATTTGCTGGTTGAAGAATGGGATTGGGATTTATATAATGCTGCAGAAGTACTTTTTCCTGTCCCATTTGATCAGCTTTTCTTTTCATATTTGTAATACGTTTTATTTTCACTTGTTGCTAAATGAAGCTTCCCCGTATGTGTGACCCATTTGCAAGACATCCTGTAAAATGGTGAATGGCCGTAGGAATATAACCATATAAGCTATTAATATATTGTCTATTTTTTCTCTTTTTTTTAGGCATGCTATTAAGATGAAAATTGCAATACTGCATAAATGATCAGAATCCAAACAGAATGCCTTAAATATTTTGTTATAAATTTTAAGGATTTTAATTTATTTTTAATTCTTCTATTCTTTTTGTGTTTATCACTTTAATCATAATGTCTTTATTATATGCTATATTTGATAAATTCCACTTTGACCTGCAGAAAAATACCAGAAGTGGTCTTCATATTCTCCTTGAAGGCTTGTGCTCTTAACAGTTGTGGTTTTCTTTCGCTTTGTAAGTATCTCCTTAATTGAGATCTTGAGACTGGTTCTCCATTTACCCCAATCATCTGCATTTTCCCTAAAAACTAATGCAAGGCATATTGATCTAATGTTTAATTATATAAGATGAAAATAAGACATGTTTTTGGACTATTATGTTAATGTTGGATTTTAGAGTAACTGACTCCAACTCAGATGAAACAAGCTGCACAAATACTTGAAAATGATTTTATAATTTAAAGACCACAATATATAGTAACTTACAAATGTGAGATAATACGGTGTTTGGCAAAAATTAAAAAATCAGCTTATTTTATTATTCAACTTATTTTTTTACTATTCATGGGTCTTACTGCACTTTTTGGTACTATTCATGGGTCCCACTAAACTATTTCAACTAATTTTTACCTTTAGTTGCGTTTAGTTCAATGTAAATCGAATTCCAAGTGTAAAATGAATGCAGGGAAAAGTGAATTCCCGTAAGGAAAATGAAATCCGGGTGTTTGGTTATGCAATGGAAAATAGTCCGGAAAACGATTTTCGGTGTTTGGTAACATTCTAAAAATACTATTTTCCTACAAATTTTTCACATTTTCTCAACCATTTTCTCAGCATCCAAACAAATTTTATTACAGAAAATTTCAATATATACACTTAAAGAAACAAAAATCTGCTCAAAACAATTTATTAAACTAAAAAATTTGGTCAAACTGAGAGAGGGAGGAAGAAAGGGTGATTGAAAACTGAGGGAAAGAGAGAGGTAGATCGAGAAAGAGAGAGATCGATCATGGGTCATGGGCGATGAGATTGAGACGACGAGATCGACGGCATCGATGACCTTTGGGTTGAGAACGAGAACGAGAACGACGGTGCCGACGAGCTTTGGGTCGAGAACGAAAACGCCGATGAGCTTTGGGTCGAGAATGAGTATAGGTTTTGGGTGGATTGGTCTTGGGTGGTGACGATCTAGATGGCGGTGCCGATGTTGGGGTGTGATCTCGGCGGTGGTGTGATCTAGAGGGCGACGGCAACGTGCTTCAGGTGGCGGCGGGCTTTAATTGGCGGTGGGGTTCAGGTCTTAGGTTCAAGCTCTCTCTCTCTCCCACTCTCTCTCTCTTTCTCTCAGTTCAGGTAGGTTGAAAATGGGTGTAATTAGTTTGAATGTAAAATAGAAGGGGAATTGATTTTACACCAAAAGGCTTGATATTTTACGGTCAATGGAAATCATTTTCCATTTGACTGAATTTTCCGGCCGTTCCCAAACACACCCCATGGTGTAAAATGATTTCCGAATTCCTTTTACTACCGAAACAAACGCAGCTTTTATCTATAGTACTTTCAACAAAAAGTTTTCAGTTTCAGCAAAATAAGCGGATCCCAAACAAACCCTAAGTGTGACTAAAATTTTCATGTGCTTTGATAACAGGTTTGTTGATTTTTTTTTTTAGTCTACAATTGTTTATATTAATGAATCTTCTTTTTCCTAAATTTTAGAAGAAGCCCAATATCAATTGCAACCACAGTCATTTCACATATGCATTATTACTCAACTTTCAATTATAAGAAACCTCATAGAGGTTCATCATATGCCATTTTTTTTTTTTTTTGAATTTCTTTTAAACTTATTTATATGATTTTGAACTTGCAGATATTTTCAGTTTGAGCTAGATGAGTCAAAATAGTTGAATCATTTTAGTTATATAGATGAATAGTTAAGGCTCTGTGCAAAGAGATGTGCTCTTATGAACATCTCATTTTTCGATGTGTTGATAGCCATACCATATAAGTGCAGATATTTCACTTACCACTTGAGTTGCAGAAGGGAAAATAAGAAATTCCTACAAGTTAGAAGTTGCCCTGTTAAGAACTTAGGAATGAATGATCCAGACATGCAGGCCCACTGTAGAATGCTTTTGATTGTCTCTTTTTAAATTATTTCTATGATGGTATTCAAATATAGAAGTGAAGGAAACACATTGTAGTGGATTTCTTTGTAAATTAATTTTTTCCTTCTTGTGATGAGCAAGTATTAGAGTAAGTAGTAGTCAAGATACTTATAATGAATTTCTCTGTAGTAGAAGTAATAAATTCTTTATCCTTTCATATACCTATGTAAAAATAGTTTCATATAGCATTCACATAAAATAAAAAAATAAATAAAAAATAAAAACACATCAGTTTATGTATCAATTATGCAAAATGGGATTTTGCTACCGAGCTTATGCAAATATACAAGCTACTGTAGCTTATACAAAACATTTTATCCTTTCTATGTTTCTCAAGAATGAAAGAAAAAAATGGATAATTTTTTTGTATGTGAAGAGAAAGATACAATATTTAAAAAAATTAAATAATGTATCATCTCAATTAAATAATGTATCATCTCATTCTTCTAGTAGAGGAATTATGCCACTGCTAGTTAATAATGTACCATCACATAAGAAATAATGCCGCTTTGTGTGAAACAAATTCCTCTACTAGAAGAACGCGAGTCTTTTGGATTAATATTGCAAAATCTGAAATCAATTTGCATTATAGGTACTATTGAAACTTATTTGGGATTTTGAGGAGAGAGACTGAATTTCGGTATCACCATTGCCGAAATTCAGCCAAAAGTATGAGAGAGAAGATGCAAAAGGAGGAAAGAGAAAATGTTGAATTTCGGCAACGTGGATACCGAAATTCCTTTGCCCAGTTCTGCTACCCGAACCTGTCTCCTGTGTGCCCGAGTGTGGAGTGCTCGGAGAAAAAAAAAAAAAAAAAAAGGCAATTGCGGTAATGCAATTGCCGAAATAGGGGAGAAAAAGAAAATTCTTTTTTTTGGTAATTGTGGCCATGGCAATGCCGAAAATGAAAAAAAAAAAAAAAAAAAAAAAAAAAAAAAAAAAAAAAAAAAAAGGTGGTTCCGAAATATCTGAAAGAGTAAAAAAAAGTGTAATGTCCACAATATTTTGTCAACATTTTCACAATAAATCACATGTAATTAGTTATTATGAGTTAAAAAAAATTGTGGCAAAGTAATTGTGGCAATGGGATTGCCGAAAATGTGAAAAAAAAAAAAAAAAAAAATTTGTGGCAATGGGATTGCCGAAAATGTGAGGAAAGGAAAAAAAAAAAATAAATAAAAAAAAAAAAAAAAAAAAAAGAGAATTGTGGCAATGGGATTGCCGAAAATGTGAGGAAAAGAAAAAAAAAAAAAAAAAAAAAAAAAGAATTGTGCCAATGGGATTGCCGAAAATGTGAGGAAAAAAACAAAAGTGGTTCCGAAATCTCTGAAAGAGTAAAAAAAAGTGTAATGTCCACAATATGTTTACAACATTTTTACAATAAATCACATGTAATTAGTTATTATTAGTTAAACAAATTTGTGGCAATGGGATCGCCGAAAATGTGAAAAAAAAAAAAAAAAAAAAAAAAAAAAAAAGAGAATTGTGGCAATGGGATTGCCGAAAAAAAATTTGTGGCAATGGGATTGCCGAAAATGTGAGGGGAAAAAAAAAATTAGGCGAATTTTTTTTGGTAATTGTGGCAATGGTATTGCCGAAATAGATGAAATTTTTTTTGGGATAATTGTGGCAATGTCATTGCCGAAAATGGGGAGGGGAATAATGGAATGGAATTGTGGCAATGCCATTACTGAAATAGGTGAAATTTTTTTTTTAAAAAAAGGTGGTTGCCAAAATCTGGGGAGGAATTTAAAAAAAAAAAGTGTTACGCTCACAATATTTTTATAATATTTTCACAATAAATCACAGATAATTAATTATTATTAGTTCAAATTTGAATTTATCACTATATTACTTTTTTAATCTAACAATAACAACCTCCACTTAAAATTTGTTGTTAAAATATTGTAAAAATTGTGTGTACCTATCATTTCTTTAAAAAATAAAATGTGGAATGGATTTGTGACAATGGCATTGCCGAAATAGGAGAAAAAAAATTTGTTCCCATTGCCGAAATAGAGGAGAGAGATATAAAAAAAAGTACACATATTATTCTTTCAATATTTTTTTGACTGAACCAGTTTAGTTTGTCATATTCTTTTAGAAATAGATAAGGATAAATTCAAGTACACTATCTGCTACATTGAATCTTTTTTTAAAGTACACGCTGTAAAAAAAAACAAAAAAAGTACATAGATTCTTATAGAAGAAAAAAATGACTGATGTGCACGCTGTAAACAAAAAAACAAAGAAAGTATACAGATTCTTACAATAGAAAAGAAAAAATGATTGATGTGCACACTGTAAACCAAAAAAAGCAAAGAAAGTACATAGATTCTTTCAATATAGAAGAAAAAAATTATTGATGTGCACACAGTAAACCAAAACAAAAAAAAAAGTACATATATTCTTACACTATGGAAGAAAAAAAAATGATTGATGTGCACGCTGTAAACAAAAAAAAAAACAAAGAAAGTACATAGATTCTTACATGTACACTGTAAACAAAAAAAAAAGCAAAGAAAGTAAACCAAAGAAAACAAAGATTCAATCAACCAATCACCTCAACTCCTCATCTCATCTGATTTTTATTCTCTGCAGAAAATATATTTTGCCACTCCTAAATCTCCAACGTGATTCTTTGTTGTCTACTCCTCATCTCATCTCCAACATGATTCTTTCTTGTCTGCTCCTCATCTCATCTGATTTTTATTCTTTGTAGAAAATATATTTTGCCACGCCTAAATCTCCTCGTGATTCTTTTTTGTCTTTTTATTGTTCAATTGGTAATAAAAGATAAGGGAAGTGCGAATTAGAATTGCATCTCATCACAATTCCTCAGGTTGCAAAGTTACTCTTTTACTTTGTTTCAGTGTGCCACAACTAAAGATTGTAAGTTTTTTGTTAATGTAAGTTTTTTTGCTTTGCTTATTAACTTATAGCTCTAGAAATTAACAGATTTATTATTATTGTATAAACATGTGCTTTGTAAATATTAAAAGCTAATACCTTGTAAAATATTATGTATTGTTGTAATTGTAATTAATATTATTTGTATGCCTATGATTATGATAATTGTTGTTGTTGTTCTTGTTCTTGTTATTCAAATTTTAGATTAATGAATTATTTTTTATGGTTATCTGATTGTGTGTTTTTTTTTTTTTTTTTTGGCAAGTATCACTCTATAATTCTCACTCTTTTAGTTGGCATCACAATTGTGGTAAGCATCTCAATTATAGTTAATACTAATTATTGTGTGTATGATTATTTTTGCTAAAACTATTATTATTATTATTAAAAATTTTGCTTCATAAATCCTTTATTTGAGTTTCTTTCAATTTTATTGAAGGATATATTTGAAATGGAGCAACAACAATATCACATCTCTAATGACGCAATGGAAGGCAATGTACGTTGCAAGATCCAAATTTATTAATGTCCTAATAATATCTACAATTATTCAATTTACATGAAAATAATTTAAACATTAGCAATATAACATTGTATATTTTTTTTAAAAATTCAATTTCAGGTTTCCACCTTACGAGTACGACCCCAATCGTTTGCACCCCTCCCGCAGTTAGGCGAGCGTATCACCCCATATTTGTATCAATGTAGATTATACCGTGTTACCCGCCTACCACATATAGATATTGATTGGAGTCTTATCACTTCTTTGGTAGAGCGATGGCAATCTAGTACCCATACATTTCACCTACCTAATTGTGAAATGACTATAACTCTACAGGATTGCCTATTGATGGCAATGCAGTGTGCGGGCCAATAAATTTGATTTGGAGTACAGAATGTCGTGATTTACTTGGGGTGACACCACCTGCAACAGCATTGAATTTTGGTGGCCTTAAAATAACATGGGTAAGGGATACATTCTCAAACTTACCAGAGGATGCCAATGCTATAACAACCCAACAGCATGCTAGGGCATACATGTTTCAGGTTTTGACTTTACTATTTGGAAATAAGAGCCAAAGTAGATTGCATTGCTGCTTTCTCAAGCTGTTAGAGGACTTTGGTGTAGCTGGGGAATATAGCTGGGGTAGTGCTACACTTGCTTATCTTTATAAAGAGCTGTGTACTGCTGCTATTAAAAAAAGCACAGAGATTGCAGGTCCTGTTTTCATATTACAATTATGGGCGTGGGAGCATCTTCCATATCTGACCCCAATTCCAATAAATCCAGTAAATTTAAATGGCGATGACCCATACGGTTGCAGGTATAATATTTACTTTTTATTTCTATACAATTTTGTAATCCTTGATACTTCCAAATCCTAAATATTGTATGACAATCATTAATTGTGTATAGGTGGGATACCAAGAGAACGTTTACTCACACACCAACACATGTTTTGCGTGCGTACCGTTCTAATCACGATACACATAATAATAAACAGGTAATATATCACAATGCATCAATGGTTAATTTACTAGTTATATTATTGTCTTGATTGATTATAACATAGTTATTGTAATTGGAATTGTAGGCTGTTTGGACACCATACGATAACTATATGCATCCATGGTGTCTTGCAGAAAGAAATATATGGATTACAACAGCGCCATTGTTGTGCTTCCATATTGTAGAGTATTACCACCTAGAAAGAGTCATGCAACAGTTTGGGTTGTTGCAAAGATGTCTAAGGTGGCCTACCGACAATTTGGATAAATCTGTGCATTGTGTAAAGTTGACAGGAAAGTCCACTGTCAATTGGAGAATGCAGCATGACCAATACTACCAGCGTTGGAACATGCGAGCTGAACTTCTAGTTGGAGATGACCATTTTGATTCAAGTGTGGACTACGCAACATGGTACCAGCAAAATGGTCACCTATTCACAACACCAGAGGCGGCTGCCCATATGTACCAGGTTATTATTTTAGCTTTTTCAATAATACTGCACTAATATTGATAACAAGTTATTTACACATCCAAATACTGCACTAATATTGATAACAAATTATTATTTTCGTTTTTTCAATAATACTGCACTAATAAATGTTATTTTCCTTTTTTTGCGGCAGCAAACTGAGGTCAATAATATGTTAAATTTAGCTGTTGCAAACCAACAGAGGAATGATCTCACAGCACAACAAGTCCTTCCACCAATAGTAGAGGGCCTTACCCGACTGAAGTTGTCAATGGAAGCAAATATTTCCTCCGTCCCTACTGAAAGGGTGACAACCTTCGGGTGACGACAAAGGCGCCAAGGAAGACAGCCGCAAACCTATACTGAAACCCACTCGTCCACCTCTGCACAACGTGGACAATGTGGAAATGATGATGCCAGGCCATCCACCTCCGCACAACACAATATGTACAGCTCTACCCAAGCTGGGCCATTAACATTTGCTGGTAATGAGCCAACCACCTTCAGTGAGTATAATCCAATTAATGTGAACGAGTATTGCATGAATTTATATCAACAAATTGGATCATCCACTTCTATAGGACAAGGATTTGAGGGTTTGTTTAGTTATGACCATTATCCCCAACCTAATTCAACACCTCCCTCTTATCACCCATCGCCACCTCCATCTTATGCTGGGCAATACAATTATGGCCAAGATAGCCAGTACAACTATGATTTCTGCACACCACAACCTTCCCAACCACCCCCTCATGTTGGTGATTTTTGCACGTCACAAAATACATGGGCATGTGCTCCAAACTCCGAGGAAGAGGCTTCCGTAACAGACTCTGAGGAAGATGCCTCAAATGAGAACAGTGGGGAAGATGCAGAAGATAGCCAAGATATGGAGGTGTCTTCAGATAATGAAGATGACGACTGTGGTAATTATCAAACAGAGGTTGATATTAGAACACAGCCGAGGCGCATGGGGAGAAGTCTTGTGCAAGCACGAAGGTACCCACAACGAGAAAATAGGCATCCTCCATGTTGTGGAACACAACAAAAATTGAATGTACCCCAACGTCGCAATCACTAAACAATGTAAAATGACTGTTTATTAAAAATATATTAAAGTATTATCATTATTTATGCATCATTGTAGCAAAAAATATTATGCCTAGATAGTATACATAGCACATTATACTACTAACCGTAAGACCTTTGTGAAAACAAGAAATGTGTACTTATTTTTTCGCATTTGAAATTAGTGCCCAATTAATCTAATCATACATCTATTTACTATAATTGTCCATTCCTAATCCGACATAGAATCTATATGTGTAGCCACAACTGTAGGCGCATAATAGGTGGAATAAAAAAGGTGTCAAACTTCAATAAATGGGAAATCTTTTTTCCTTTGCATGATGGCTACTGTGGTGTACATTTTTATTTTCATTCTCCACAGCCTCTCTTCCAAACCCTCGTAAAAGTGTCAAAGACAAAAAAGAAGTACATAGATTCTTATTCTCCACAGCCTCTCTTCCACAGCCTCTCGTACATTGATTCTTATTCTAAAGTGCACGTTGTAAACAAAAACAAAAAAAAGTACATAGATTCTTATAGAATAAAAAAAATGACTGATGTGCATGTTGTAAACAAAACAAAGAAAGTATATAGATTCTTACAATAGAAAAGAAAAAATGATTCATGTGCACACTATAAACCAAAAAAAAGCAAAGAAAGTACATAGATTCTTACAATATAGAAGAAAAAAATGATTGATGTGCATACTGTAAACAACAATAAAGTATATAGATTCTTACAATACCGAAGAAAAAAATGATTGATGTGTACACTGTAAACCCAAAAAAGCAAAGAAAGTACATAGATTTTTACAATATAGAAGAAACAAAATTGATTGATGTGCACGCTGTAAAAAAAAAAAAAAGTACATAGATTCTTACGTGCACGCTGTAAACAAAAAAAGCAAAGAAAGTAAAAAAAATAAAACAAAGAGTCAATCAACCAATCACTTCAACTCCTTATCTCATCTGGTTTGTGGCAATGGCATTGTCGAAATAGAGGAGAGAGATATAAAAAAAAGTACGCATATGAAAAAAAGTATCCTATAAGGATAGATTCAAGTACAATGACATTGCAGAGATTCTTTTCAGTATTTGTGGCATTGCAGAGATTCTTTCAGTTTTTTTTTGTTGCCGAAATAGAGGAGAGAGAGATAAAAAAAAGTACCCTATAAGGATAAATTCAAGTACAATGGCATTGCAGTGGCATTGCAGAGATTCTTTCAGTATTTTTTTGACCGAAGGAGTTTTGTTTGTCATGTTCTTTTATGGTAAAAGTACCCTATAATGTCACTGAATTTAACTGATATGAAACTTGCATCCTATTTAAACAGCACTAATGTCACTGAAATTTTCACAGTTCTTATTTTCTACTCGTTTTCCCTTATAAATTCCATCAACCTTCTTCTCCACTCTTGTTCCCCTCATAATTTTACCAACCATTTTCAAATCATGCGTGCCATATATTCTACAAACAACTATAAGTAACAACAATTGCAAATATCTATCCGTTCGTTATCTCTTAGAAGGTGAGTTATATTTCTTAAGTAGTTACTTTTCTTTTTATAATATTCATGTTGATATGTTTTAGGGGCATAGCTAAGCATGAAAATCTTTTTTTTGTTAAATTATTTGTTCATGCAAATCTTGTTTCTGTATTATGTGTTTTGCAACATGAACTGATTTGTATGATATGTTTTAAATTATTTATCAATGAATTCTTGCCTAAATTTCAAATTTGACGTATATTTCCTTAAAGAAATACTTAGTTTGTTAGCCTATAATATACACGTATGTTTAATACTATTATTATCAGTGAATATTTTTAATGGATTACCTTCTTGTATTGCATTGTAATGGTTGTGTTGTGTTAATTTATTAATACTATTATTATGTTTTAGTGTAGATGGCAGAAAAGTTGTTCATTTTTCTCATCCATTTCGGTGGAATAATTAAACATGGAGAAAATGGGGTTTATTACAAAGGGTCACCTCCTTCTATGCTTCCATTAAGCCGGGGTGTTACATTTGAAGATCTATGTGATGGAGTAGCATCCACGCTTCATATAAACAGAGAAAATTCAAAATTGACTATTTGGTATAGATTTCCATTTCAATGTCATCCACATCCTGTGACTTACCAGCAAGTTTTGGTAGCAGATGATAATGGTGTCAATGCAATATTCGATATGTTAGACCGCCAATATGGATTTGTAGGTGCAGAGTTATACGTGGGTGTAGAGCCTATAAGAAGCCATCGAGATGTTTTCCCCATTCGATATGCCAACGAAGGACCGAGTGCATCGTTTAGTTATTCACATAGCGAGCACTTCCATGATCCATATGCCACTCATATTAGTCATTATTCTCAAGATGCGGCTCATTCCCCAATCAACATTGGTGGTGCTGACTATCATGCTCCATATACCCATGTTGCAACTGAGGACCAACATGTTCCTTCTCGGCCAATGAACAACAGTGATGCTGACTATGATAATCCAACTGAGCATGTCACACAAGAGACTACTTGTTTTGAGTTTGAAGCTCAGTATGACCAAACCGCCACTCAGAGAGCTGCTAATGATCCCAATGATACACATCGCATAGCTGCTACTACTGAAAATGCGGTCCATACATTATCAGAAAGGATGCGGACCATGGATAGTGATGACCAACTTGATGACGATGAGGTCCTTGATGATATTGGAGATGAACAGGAGCCTCCAAATGAAGGTAATCATGAAAGCAGTCCAACTATGGCAGTCCATCAACCTTCATCATTAAGCTTTTCACAGAACACGTGGGATAATATAATTGATCCAACCCCACCATTTGAAAAGCCCACTCAGAGTATTTGGGACCCTACCCAAGAGTTTTATGTGGGCTTGCTTTTTGCCGATAAGGATGAACTACAAGCTGCTGTTAAACGCTATCACATCAAGAGGAACCAAACATTTTGTGTAAGAGAGTCAGATCCAGAATGTTGGTCTGTAAGGTGCAAAAATTGTTCTTGGCGTCTTCGAGCATGCTTCCGGGCTACATATGGGTTGTTTGAGGTTAGGAAATACAATGGTCCACACACATGTATAGAGTCCACTCTCACACAAGATCACGAGCAATTAGACACCCATGTTATTGAGAAAGAGTTGAGGGATGTTGTCAAAAATGATCCAACCATAAAAATTGCTTCACTTCAACAGACTCTTTACAATAAGTACCAATACAGGCCTTCTTATTTTAAGGTGTGGGAGGCAAAAGAGAAAGCAATTGGCAGAGCGTTTGGTGATTGGGACAAATCTTACCAATTATTGCCAAAATGGTTGAAAGCTTTGACTGATTCAAACCCGGGCAACAGGGTTATTTGGAGAACAATACCTGCTACTATGCTAGGCTGTGCGATATTCGAGAGAGTGTTCTGGGCTTTTGGTCCATCAATTGAAGGTTTTCAACATTGTAGGCCAGTAATTAGTATTGATGGAACTTTCCTATATGGTAAGTACAAAGGTACGTTACTGATTGCATCAACGTGGGATGGTGACAACAGACTTTTTCCACTTGCCTTTGCCATTATGGAGAAGGAAACTGATGATAGCTGGTATTGGTTTTTGCGTTGTATTCAGATTAATGTCACTAATCGGGAAGGGTTATGTGTCATATCTGATCGTCATCCTAGTATAATGGCAGCGATACGGACTATATGTCAATCGACACGTTGGTATCATCGTTTTTGCCTTCGCCATGTGGCTAGCAATTTCAATCAACAAATTGGGAATAAAAACTTGAAGGCTATGGTAATGTGGGCAGGCATGGAGAATCAGTTACGAAAGTATCAAATCACTAGGGATAGAATTACTCAATTAAGTGCAGATGGTGAGAAGTATTTAAGGGAAATACCGGTGGAAAAGTGGACGTTAGCATACGATGGTGGACATCGTTATGGGGCAATGACCACAAACTTGTCTGAAAGCTTCAACGGAATTCTAAAGAGTGCTAAAAATCTGCCCATAACTGCATTAGTTGAACTTACATACTATCGTTGTGTCGCCTACTTTGCCGATCGATATACTAAGGCATGTGCAGAGGTTACTACCGGTGAACGCATTACGGCCTATGCAAAGAATAAATTCAATAAATGGGAAAAAAAGGCACCAAAGCATTCAGTTACTGTGTTCAGTCATGAAGATGGTTTGTTTGAAGTCAGAACACCAATAAACCCTAACTCTGCATATAGGGGTAATCATCGTCATGAGGTAAATTTGAGGCAGAACACTTGTAGTTGTCAAAAATGGCAGGTTTATAAGATTCCGTGCTCACATGTCATTGCCGTGTGTAAATATCAAGGCATCTCTGCAATGCGATATATCGACCGTTGCTACCATTTGGAAGAACAAGTTGCTTGTTATGCACCTAGATTTCGCATGGTTCCAGACAGTGTACATTGGAATGAGCCTAATTTCCCGGTCATGTATCCTAATGTCAAGCTACGCCGTGAAAAAGGTCGACCAAGAACAACTCGGCTTCGAAATGAAATGGACGAAGGGGCAGAGCATCAACCAAGGCCATTGTGCAGTCTCTGTAGGCAAGAAGGTCATAATAGAAGAACATGCCCCACTCGAACTATGGTTGGCTCCACTAGTGGCTAAACTAAATGACCCAACATAAGTATTCAATCTACTTCAGTGGATTGGTTGGACTGTTGTTTTTTTTTTTTTTTTTTTTTTAATTATGTTTTTAGGAGTTGGACCATATTGTTAGTTTGTATTATTTGAAAGAACATGGTACTAATTCCATATGCTATGATGTTACAGCGTGCACATCAGTCATTTTGTAAGAATCTATGTACTTTCTTTGCTTTTTTTGGTTTACAGTGTGCACATTAATTATTTTTTCTTTTCTATTGTAAGAATCTATATACTTTCTTTGTTTTTTTTGTTTACAGCGTGCACATCAGTCATTTTTTTCTTCTATAAGAATCTATGTACTTTTTTTTGTTCTTGTTTACAGCGTGCACTTTAGAATAAGAATCAATGTACCAGATAGTGTACTTGAATCTATCCTTATCTATTTCTAAAAGAACATGACAAACCGAACTGGTTTAGTCAAAAAAATATTGAAAGAATAATATGCGTACTTTGTTTATATCTCTCTCCTCTATTTCGGCAATGGGAATAATTTTTTTTTCTCCTATTTCGGCAATGTCATTGCCACAATTCCATTCCATTATTCCCCTCCCCATTTTCGGCAATGACATTGCCACAATTATCCCAAAAAAAATTTCATCTATTTCGACAATACCATTGCACAATTACCAAAAAATATTCGCCTAATTCTTTTTTCTTTTTTTTTCCCTCACATTTTCGGCAATCCCATTGCCACAATTTTTTTTTTCTCACATTTTCGGCAATCCCACTGCCACAAATTTTTTTTTTTTTTCACATTTTTGGCAATCCCATTGCCACAATTACTTTGCCACAAAATTTTTTAACTAATAATAACTAATTACATGTGATTTATTGTAAAAATGTTGTAAAAATATTGTGGACATTACACTTTTTTTTACTCTTTCAGAGATTTCGGAACCACCTTTTTTTTTCTTTTTTTCCTCACATTTTCGGCAATCCCATTGCCACAATTCCTTTTTTTTTTTTTTTTCCTCACATTTTCGGCAATCCCATTGCCACAATTCTCTTTTTTTTTTCTTTTTTTTTCACATTTTCGGCAATCCCATTGCCACAATTACTTTGCCACAAATTTTTTTAACTAATAATAACTAATTACATGTGATTTATTGTGAAAATGTTGTAAAAAATTGTGGACATTACACTTTTTTTTACTCTTTCAGAGATTTCGGAACCACCTTTTTTTTTCTTTTTTTTTCCTCACATTTTCGGCAATCCCATTGCCACAATTCTTTTTTTTTTTTTTTTTTCGGCACATTTTCGGCAATCCCATTGCCACAATTCTTTTTTTTTTTTTTCGGCAATCCCATTGCCACAATTACTTTGCCACAAATTTGTTTAACTCATAATAACTAATTACATGTGATTTATTGTGAAAATGTTGTAAAAATATTGTGGACATTACACTTTTTTTTACTCTTTCAGAGATTTCGGAACCACCTTTTTTTTTTTCCTCACATTTTCGGCAGTCCCATTGCCACAATTCTTTTTTTTTTTTTTTCTTTTCCTCACATTTTCGGCAATCCCATTGCCACAATTCTTTTCTTTTTTTTTTCCTCACATTTTCGGCAATCCCATTGCCACAATTCTTTTTTTTTTTTTTTCACATTTTCGGCAATCCCATTGCCACAATTACTTTGCCACAAATTTTTTTAACTCATAATAACTAATTACATGTGATTTATTGTGAAAATGTTGTAAAAATATTGTGGACATTACACTTTTTTTTTACTCCTTCAGAGATTTCGGAACCACCTTTTTTTTTTTTCACATTTTCGGCAATCCCATTGCCACAATTCTTTTTTTTTTTTCTTCTTTTCCTCACATTTTCAACAATCCCATTGCCACAATTTTTGTTTTTTCTTTTCCTCACATTTTCGGCAATCCCATTGCCACAATTCTCTTTTCTTTTTCTTTTTTTTTTTTTCCTCACATTTTCGGCAATCCCATTGCCACAATTCTTTTTTTTTTTTTTCTTTTCCTCACATTTTCGACAATTCCATTGCCACAATTCTCTTTTTTTTTTTTCTTTTTTTTTTCCTCACATTTTCGGCAATCCCATTGCCACAATTCTCTTTTTTTTTTTTCTTTTTTTTTCACATTTTCGGCAATCCCATTGCCACAATTACTTTGCCACAAATTTTTTTAACTCATAATAACTAATTACATGTGATTTATTGTGAAAATGTTGACAAAATATTGTGGACATTACACTTTTTTTTACTCTTTCAGATATTTCGGAACCACTTTTTTTTTTTTTTTTCATTTTCGGCATTGCCATGGCCACAATTACCAAAAAAAAAAAATTCTTTTTCTCCCCTATTTCGGCAATTGCATTACCGCAATTGCCTTTTTTTTTTTTTTTTCTCCGAGCACTCCACACTCGGGCACACAAGAGACAGGTTCGGGCAATAGAACTGGGCAGAGGAATTTCGGTATCCACATTGCCGAAATTCAACATTTTCTCTTTCCTCCATTTGCATCTTCTCTCTCATACTTTTGGCTGAATTTCGGCAATGGTGATACCGAAATTTAGTCTCTCTCCTCAAAATCCCAAATAAGTTTCAATAGTACCTATAACGCAAATTAATTTCAGATTTTACAATATTAACCCAAAAGACTCAGAAGAACGCGATGGTATGGACATGCTAGTTTTGTTTGATTCCTATTAATGCTAGTTTTGTTTTATTCATATTAATGAAGTGATTATTCAAACAATAAAATCTCAAACAGTTTCTCTGTCGCTAGTGAAGGTTGGCTGCTCTAACCTCTCCTAGGCTGTAGAACCGCTGTCCCTCTTTGAAGGTGTTGTTTTTGTCCCTTAGGGTAACAACGTTACACTAAGGTTTTTGTTGTGGGTTTTCTTCTTCGGGGATAGGGAAACACTATTCATCCCTTAAACCATGGAGGATCTCGCTGTACAGTGGAATGGGCTCTCTCTTTCGCACAAAGAAGGACCTAAGTTTTGGCTACATTCAAATTTGGCTTCTGCTGAATATACTATTGCTGCAAAATTTTTGACGAAACGAGCCTTAAACACTGATGCTATTGCAGCAACCTTCAAGCCGTTATGGTGATCCAAAAACGGCTTCAGAGTGAAAAATCTCGGCAACCATGTTATCTTATTCACTTTTGACAATGAGGAAGAGGTGGATACGATTATGGCCAACGAGCCATGGAGTTTTGACAAGCATCTTGTGGTCCTACAACGATATGGTAAGGACTCAATTGTGGAAGAACTATCATTTAATTTCACGCATTTTTGGGTGCAGGTATATGGTATTCCTCTAGGATATATGAACCCGACAGTGGCGGCAGGGCTTTGTGACACCGTAGGGAAAGTCATAAGTCACCCAAAAGTGCCCATTGAAGATGGGGGTGGTTTCATGAGAATGCAGGTCCTCATTGATATATCTCAACCTTTAAGTCGGGGAAGGGTTATCTGCCTCGAGGATGATAAAGAATTATGGGTTTCTTTCAAATACGAGCGGCTGCCGAATCTGTGTTATTGGTGTGGGTGCCTAACACATAATGACCGTGATTGTGAGTTGTGGTTAGACAGTGAGGGTACACTTGAGGAAACAAATAAGCAGTATGGTCCTTGGATACGGGCTCCTCCCTTTGTAAGCTCGCGTAAGGCAGTGATCACAGTGCCGGGCTTCTATGTCAAAAACAAGGACATACCAGTAAGAGGAAAATTTGATGGCTTTTCACGGCGGCCGTCGGCAACAGGTGAATTTTTGAAACGTACACAGGGAGCGTCTCAACCTAATCAAGAAACTACTGAAACGGTGGAAGCAATAAATGAAACTTCAGAAAATTCTTTCCTTACACAGACTGGGCGAGCTGGCCATGATCAATCAGGTCCGGATTTGGCGCAATCACAAGTTAATTTGGAGACGTTAGAGAAACAAATAGAGGAAATTGACCGAGAATTACGGAGGTTTGACTTACCTGGGAATAACGTGCATGAGCAACCCTTGGATACTGAAATTACTTCCCAAACTTATTTCCCTCCTCAAACAAAAATATCCCTTCACAGCCCCCCTGTTACGCCACATTCCTTTCAAAAATCAAATGTCCCAACCAAAACCCAACATAATCTCAACCCGATCACACCATCCCTACATACTCACAACCCGACCCCACCACCCATAAATACTCCCAACCTCATCAACGTCAACCCGACCCCACCACCATGCAATACTCCAAAAACTCCCAAAACTAATCACACCTCTCCCATACTGGACGTAAACCATAATAACACACATCCCATAATCACGTGCAACTCCTCTCCCTCTACAATTCCTAAACATCTTCCCACATCTCAGCTGTTACCAAACCAAACGTCCCTACCCAACACTACCCGCCAAACCGCCTCTGTTTCTTTATCCAAAAACAGAGCACCTAACGAAACTCCATCATCTTTCCCTACACCCAACATGGCTCCAACAACCACTTACACCTCCAAAAACAATACTAATACAAATAACCCAACCCCATCATCATCCACTACCTCCATAAACACCTCTGCACCTCCATCCGAAAACAGAGCTTCATATGACACTCCATCATCCCTTCTTACATCCAACATGGACCCACCAATCATTTACACCTCAAAAAATAACACTAACACACATAACCCGACCCCATCACCCTCCACTACCTCCATAAACACCTCTGCTCCACCACCCGAAAACAGAGCACCTAAAAATACCCCTCCCGTGGCTACTTGGAAACGCATCCCAAGACCTGAAACACATGAAACTCAAATTAAAACCGAACCAGTGGGGCAGAAACGTGCAGCTCCTCACCAAGCACATCAGTCTAAGTTACCAAGCAAGAAATATCTGGTTTCTCAAATTGATAATGAAAACATCGTGATATTGACGGAGGCTGGTTCCCAGCCCTGCCAGAAGCAATGAGTCTACTCGTTTGGAACTGTCGTGGGCTTAGGAACCTACGTACAGAAGATCAGCTTGCAGATATGGTGCGGGCAAAAGATCCCTCGGTTGTGTTCATAGCCGAAACATGGACCGATAGAGCAAGGCTAGAGAGAGTTCAGAGAAAAATTCAGTTCAAAAATATGTTTGAATCACCAAGGAGAGATAAGGCAGGGGGGTTGGTCTTATTCTGGAAGGAAGAATTTCCACTGGATATTAAGACTTTTTCTCCAAATCATATTGATAGCACAATCAACAAAAACCAGGTGAATGAATGGAGATTTACGGGTTTTTACGGAGAACCGACTACACAAAAATGACCTGAATCTTGGGCCAAGCTACGGCAACTGAAAAATAGGAGAATTTCACCATGGTTGTGTGCCGGAGACTTCAACGAAATTACTCGCCAATCTGAAAAAAGTGGTGGCAGACCACGGTCGCACAGTCAGATGCAACTCTTCCGAGATGTGGTGGATGAATGCGCTTTTATAGACCTTGGTTTTGTGGGCTTCCCGTTTACTTGGCATAAACACTTTGCTGATTACACTGTTTGGGAACGGCTAGATAGGGCTTTGGCTACAACTGAATGGTTTAGTATGTTTCCTAGAACAAAAGTCCACCACTTAGACACAACAGTTTCAGACCATAAGCCAATATGGATCAATCCTGAAGGTATGTCAACAAACTTTCAGAAACCTTTTCGCTTTGAACAAATGTGGATGACTGACAAGGGGTGCGGAGAGACCATTGAAGCAGTGTGGACTGAGAATAGCTTGGAACCGTGGGATATTAGAGTGCTGAAAAAAATAGACAAATGTGGCCATGAATTATTATGTTGGAGCAAAAGACACTTTGGTAATGTACGACAGGAGTTGGCGAAAAAAAGAAAAGAATTACAACAGGCAGAGAGATTTTCGGTCCGAACTGGTGATTCTAGAAGAATGAGAGTACTGGAATCGGAAATAAACTTACTTCTTGATAAAGAGGTACAAATGTGGAGACAAAGGTCCAGGATCTTGTGGCTGAAGGATGGTGACCGTAACACTAAGTTCTTCCACAGCAAAGCTTCTCAGAGGCGCCGACGTAATTACATTACTAAATTGTATGACTCCACGGGTAGGTGGTGCACAAGCCAGAGCCAAATAAATGACACCATTCTCGGGTTTTATAGGGATCTCTTTACAACAGTTAATTCGGAAAACTTGGCGGATGTGGTTGAAGTTATTCCTCAAGTAGTCACTGAGTCTATGAACGACACACTCACAAAGGCATTCACCATTCAAGAAGTTGAAGTTGCAGTGAAAGATATGGCACCGTTGAAAGCACCGGGCCCCGACGGCATGCCTCCTTTGTTCTATCAAAGCTATTGGTCCCTGGTTGGTTCAGATGTTTCCCAC
The DNA here is from genome assembly GCF_932294415.1 of Quercus robur. Taxonomy (NCBI): domain Eukaryota; kingdom Viridiplantae; phylum Streptophyta; class Magnoliopsida; order Fagales; family Fagaceae; genus Quercus; species Quercus robur. Next base: position 34,397,309 of record NC_065535.1, on the reverse strand, counting down.
TCCATTTTACACTATCTGAACACAGGTACATTGCCACAATCTCTTGGTCATTCCTATATAACTTTAATTCCTAAAGTTAAAGATCCGTAATATGTGTCTCAATTTAGGCCTATAAGCTTGAGTAATGTGCTTTGTCGTATTTTTGCTAAAATTTTGGCAAATAGATTAAAAAATATTATGCCTCAGCTTATTTCGGAACATCAAAGTGCTTTTTTGTCTGATCGCCTGATTTCTAACAATATTTTAGTGGCTTTTGAAACCTTGCATCATATGAGAAATCACAATAAAGGAAAGACAGGTTTTATGTCCTTGAAACTTAATATGAGTAAGGCCTATGATAGAGTGGAATGGTCTTACATGGAGCATGTTTTGGTGAAGATGGGTTTTCATAGTAGATGGGTACACCTTATGATGCTCTGTATTACAAATGCATCCTACTCTATTTTGATTAATGGTGAACCCCATGGCAATATTACTCCTACAAGAGGGCTCAGACAAGGGGATCCCCTGTCCCCCTACCTCTTTCTCATGTGCACTGAAGGCCTACATGGCCTAATCAATAAGGCAGCCCTTAATGGAGACATAAGAGGAGTATCTATTTGTCAAAATGGTCCTAAGCTAACCCACCTACTTTTTGCAGACGATAGTGTAATTTTTTGCAGGACTAAGGAAAGTGAATGCCAATGCCTACTTGATATCTTGGCTAAATATGAGAATGCTTCGGGGCAACAAATTAATCGCACCAAGACTACTCTCTTCTTTAGCAAATCCACATCCGAAGAGATGCAAGCTTCAATCAAATCTATGCTTGGAGTTTCGGTCATTCAACAATATGAAAAATATCTTGGCCTTCCATCACTTGTGGGTCGAAAAAAGAAGGAGAGTTTCAACCATATCAAGCAGCAAGTTTGGAAAAGACTAGCTGGTTGGGAAGCTAAGCTCTTATCTCAAGCGGGACGAGAGATTTTAATCAAATCTGTGGCCCAAGCTCTACCCACTTACACAATGACATGCTTCAAACTACCACTTTCCTTGTGCCAGGAGCTTGAATCAATGATATGCAGATTTTTCTGGGGTCAAAAGGGTGATAATAGGAAAATTCATTGGGTTAAATGGCAAGATTTGTGTAAACCCAAAAACCAAGGGGGTATGGGCTTCAAAGACCTTGCTTTGTTTAATGATGCCCTCCTAGCCAAACAAACTTGGCGTCTACTTCATGACACGAATTCTTTATTCTACCGAGTCTTCAAGGCGAAGTTTTTTCCAAATTCTACAATCATGGAAGCAAAAAATCCGGCAAACGCCTCATACGCTTGGAAGAGTATTTTGAAGGGGAGAGATGTCATCAAGAAAGGTGCAGCATGGAGAATAGGGTCAGGCCTATCTGTCAATGTTTGGGGGGAGAACTGGCTGCCTACTAAACATAATCCTAGAATCATCACGCCTGTAGTGGTTGGGTGGGAAGGTGCTAAGGTTGGAGATTTTATTGACCAAGGGCAAAAAATATGGAAGGCTGATTTAGTTGACAGAGTTTTTTATGAGTTTGAAGCATCAATTATAAAAACCATGCCCCTGTGTCGCACCATTCAAGATGATGTCCTCATATGGCCATTCACACCGAACGGAAGATACACGGTCAAGTCAGGATACCGGTTTTTACAGGAAGCCTCTAGAGTGCAACAACCGGGTCAATCATTAACTCAAGCTCTGAAACCGCTGTGGAACAAAATCTGGACTCTTGAAGTTCCAAACAAAGTGAAGACTCTGTTATGGAAAGCTTGCAAAAACTCCCTACCCACAAAAGCAAACCTGTTTCGGCGCAAGATCACAACTGATGCACGGTGTGAGATATGCAAACAAGAAGATGAAGATATTATCCATGCTCTCTACCGCTGTCCAGCCTTGCAATCCCTTGGAAATTCCATCCCGGAGTGGAATCAAGGCACTCTCAAACAGAGCACATGTTTCACTGACTTTATTGGTTTGGTTTTTGCAGGTACAGCAAATCTGGCGCTCTTCTCCTTGGTGATATGGAACCTGTGGAACCGGAGAAATAATCTCCGACTCGGGAAACCAACACTCCCACTGGACAAGGTGTTGGAACACTCTAGGGAGCGACAACTTGAGTCCCATTCCAGCACCATGACGTCCACAAAACAGGGGAGAATGCAGGCAGCAACGTGGACTCCACCCCAAGATAACTGGTACAAGATTAACTTCGACGGCGCCACCTTTGCCGACGATAACAGTGCAGGATTGGGTGTTGTCATACGAAACAAGGATAGCAGAGTTATGGCATCTTTGTCCCAAAAAATTCCATTGCCAATGTCAGTCATAGAGGTCGAAGTCCTTGCAGCACAGAGAGCTCTTGAACTTGCTGTGGAGCTGGGCGTTAATCACGTCATACTTGAAGGGGACTCTGAAACACTACACAAGACTTTGTTAGAAGATGGCAGAAACTTTTCATCCTATGGACATTTAGTGCATGACATTGTATATCTCAGTAATTTCCTTCCAGCTTTTAAAACTTCTCTTGTACGTCGCATGGGTAATAAGTTAGCCCACTCTCTAGCGAGGAAGTCAAAGACCCTCAATCATATGCAAATCTGGATGGAAAATGTGCCACCAGATCTATTACCTGTTGTTCAGGCTGACCTTACTAGCCTACCTTAATAATATTCAGTGAAGTTTTTTCTCAAAAAAAAATATATATATATATATATATATATATATATATTAATGAAGTGATTATTCAAGGGCAAAAAACATTGAAAGAATCAGGTCAGGTTATTTTTTTTATTTGTTTTTGGTAAAATTGAACCGTGTCTTTAAAGGGAATTGAAGGGTTTAAGGATTTTAGTGATTTAATAAATAAATTAAATTGCGTGTGACACTATTACCTTGCGCATGGATGGCCAAGAAAGGTAACTCACTAAAGCAAAATTCACTGATATGCATCAAACACGATGTACACAACAAATTCTAGTTGAATAAAATTCATTTCAGCACAAAATAATTTTTATAATTCATTGCTGGGGCTACCCTACAAAGGAAATTACATACAAAATGTGAGATCAAAGCCTCCACAAAACATTCAGATGTCAATCTTAACCTCGCCAAGAAATCCTATGACTCAAGCGTGACAGCTGGATAGTCCTCATAGCCAGTGATACCGGTTATCCGTATCCTTGTATTTGGCTGCAAAAGTGAGTAACATTCAAATCATTCTAAACAAGATTAGCCAAATGAGTTTAAATTATATTAAAGATATTTTATGAAAGTACATAGCTAAATTATATATAGATAAATCATATGAGTTGAACTATTGCTGTGTTTGTGGATTGTAGCTAGGATGGAAATAGCAAAATGGGAGGTTCACCCATCAAGGAGATTTTTCTAGCAGGCAACACTACTCAAGTCTCAAGCTTGACCACAGGTGTCTCTACCTGGTGGTAATTTACAACCCCAAGGAGCAGCTGGGTTCAATTCTGTCATAAAACCCCCATGGCACGGGGCTGGACGGTTACTCCCGCAACACAGCTGTGAGCTTAAAATGAAATTATCGTGTTCATTTTTTTGGTTGCAAACAAGTGAGAGATAACGGTGGAAATATGTTGGAAGAGAGCAACAACTCTAATGCCAAGTGCATAATGCATATATGATATGGTAACCTTCTTGTACTCCTTGAGTCATTGTTTTAGTGCCAATTTTTTATTTGGGTAAAATACGTATTTAGTTCTTATCCTTTACACCATATTTTAATTTGATCTTTAACCTTTCAATTGTGCCAATTTGGTCCCTATCCTTTTCAATGTCATGTCAATTTAGTCACTATCATTATCTCTTAGATGTAAATTGATGACGTGGTTAATGGCCAAAATAAAAAATTATTTTCCGTTGATATGACAATAAATTAATATTTTATTTTGGCCATTAGTCACGTTAGCAATTTTCATCCAAGAGATAACGACAAGGGCTAAATTGATACAGCACTGAAAAGTTAGGAACCAAATTGACACAATTGAAAGGTTATGAACCAAATTGAAATACAATGTAAAGGATAGAGACTAAATACATAGTTTACCCTTTTTTTTTAAGCGATAGCAGTTGCTTTACGCATTCACCAGAGTTACATATATGCAATAAACCATTAACAGTGGCTACTTTACCATCAATGATACTAGTAAACTTCGTACGATACCTGTCGATGACCAATATTTCTCCGATAGTTTTTCTTCTTCTTATACTTGAAGACAATTACTTTGGGATTTAAACCCTGCATTAAAGATGTAAAGGTCATGGAGGAAGACAACAACAATAATCAGGCCTTACATTCCCGATACACATGACATGTATCTAACTATTTTGGTCAATTAATTATACGTATCGGGAGATAATGAACTACCTGCTCTTCAACTACAGCATGTACAGCAGCATTAGTCACCACTGGTTTTCCAATGTAGGTACTGTTTCGGGTTCCAACGAGCAACACCTTGTTTAGGATAATCTGCACAAGAATGAAAATTCAAACAACTCAATTGAGTCAAAAAGCCAAAGTTATAAGAAATTCATAGATTCCATAAAAATAAAAAATAAAAAATAATAAATTTTGATAAGTATAAAAATAAAATATTTCATAGGTAAAACTATTGAAATTAAAGAATGCTCTCATTAAGGTGTCTAGACAGACCATTTTGTTTTACACTTGAACTAAATTCAGATATATTTATGTTTCAGCAACAGGACTTGCTCACTACATTGAAATGCTGAAAATAATTATTATAATGCCCAGCAGCCCTGGAAAAACTTAAAAACCTAATGCGTTTAAGTACCAAAGTGGTCACACAGAGCATCCATGCATTCATAACAGTAAAGCATTTCTAAATTATAACAATCTGTAATTCTCAAAAGAATTTTATGTTTGAAAAGGGAAAAATTGTAACCGCGTCAATTTTGGGATGTTAATATGGGAAGATATTTGACACAATCATACCAAGAGAAGAAGAAAAGCATTAATGTTCAAATTCACCATGCATTAGAATGGATTAGAGAGCCATACTTTTCATATACTACTAATAACCCTTTTCAAAACAATTACAACTAGCCCCTTTTAATATAAAATAGGAGAATAGTTGTGCAGGAAACATAAGAGCTCTTCACTTTCATTTTGACCTTCTTTGGGGTGTGAATGAGAGCTTCTTAAAGTAAAATAGGGACACAAATGCATATCGCTACTCTGTGATACCCTAGTTTCATATTCATATATGCTAAGATAAGGAGATACCTTTAACTCTGGAATGCCATGATGACATTTAACAAAAATGTCAAGTTATGAACATGTGTAGAAGGAATCACAGCGACATAAGCACGAAGATTTAAAATTTCTACTGTTTATAGAAAGTGTAAATATATTAAAACAAAAGAAAGTTTCTCTACAGATCATAGTCATTTTGAACAAGCCAAAAAATCACAAGTGATTCATAAAAAGTTTCTCTACAGATCATAGGCTATCTTTTAAACAGCATAGAAGACATGTCCATGAGCTAGACTCTTTGCTCTAGGTTTGATGCAAGAAGTTTGTCTATTTCATCACTTTGGTTTGTCATTAATACGCATGCAGAAAGCATCAGAGTGCTAAAGCAAGAGCAGCATGAAGGTTGTGTTCTTCTTTCCTAGAGGATGCCCATAGTGCTGAGAGTGTAATAAGGGTGTAAATTCCTCTCATCTTCTCCAGGCCAAATTGTTAGACTCTTAAGGGCTCTTTGAAAGAAGGTAATTCAGGTGAGCCCACATCTGTTGCTCTCAAAAGAATCCATTTGTTTTTTTTTTTTCTTTTCTTTTGTTATGAGACAAAGAGTCACTGTCACTATCATATGTTCCTGCATTGAAGAGTCAACAAGGGTCTATCCTGCTATTGAAAATTTTCGACTTTAAAGGGTTACTGATTTTGAAAGTTTAAACTCACAAGAATTAATTACATTGTTATCGTTTAGATGTGCTTAGAATTTGAATTTATACCACATCTTAGACAACACTATATTTCAAAACATAAACTTTGATTTGTTTTAATTAGTTTTATATGCTTAACATTCCCATTTCATAGCAACAGAACTAACATTTTTTACTATTACGGATAGTATTTTAAAACTTCCTTAAACATTGATAATAATACTTTTGGATGAGATATAAACTCTTGTTTATAAAATTAATTCAATGTAGTTACTCTTAAGTCTTAACAGTGAAAATTCAAATTTAAGTATCACATAAGTAATCAAACTCCCCTATGTCATTGCTTAATGTCCTTTTGCTCATTACCAGTCCCAAGCCCAAAAAAGGAGGGTAGCAATAGCAAAGTGATGCTAGAAGAGAGAATAAGCACTCAGCATAGGATATTTGTATTAGAAGATGGAAAAGAAAAATTAGAAACAAAGGTGAAGGGATTGTAAAACTTGATGGTCAAGATATTCCAACAAGAGAGAGCTTTCAATATCTTGAGTGCAATAATTTGTAAAGAATGGGAGATAGAAGAGAATGTGAATCACAGTATAAGAGCAAAATGGATGAAATGGAGTAGCACACCAGGGGTATTGTGAAATATTAAAATATATTTATGAAGAAAAAAATTTATAAGACATAAGATCAGCTATGCTATATGGTATTGAATGTTGGGCTGTTAAGAAGCAACTTGTTCATAAAATAAATGTATTTGAAATTAGAGTTAAGATGGATAGGTAAAAATATAAGGAAAGATAGGATATGAAATGAAGAAATTTGTTTAAAGATAAGGGTAGCTCCTATTGATGAAAAAATAAGGAAGAGGTGCTGATAGATAAGAAAACTAGGAATGATAATTCATAAATAGATTCAAGTTATGATGTTTAGGGATATAAATCATATGATTGTTTGATATTAGAACACAGGGTTGGTAGGGTAATAAATCAATTGGTGGATTGAGCCAATAACAGATTTTTTTTTTTTTCCTGGTAAGAAAGGAAGTTTTGATATCGCAGGGAAAGCCCAGCAACTAAAATTACAAAATGCTTCTAAAAGAAATAAATTAATTAATAGATAAAGTATAATTTGCACAAAGGGGTAGCATTGTGTTTGTCATTCAACATACAAGGAGCATTAGAAATGTTGAGAAACAAATGTCTACTATCACATTGAAAAAAGGTTTCAAATCAAACGACCCAACTAAAGACAAGACAAAGATAATACATTATTAAGTTTTCCGTAAAGTGCAACAAACTTGATAAGATTTCAAGCAATCAACAATAATAAACAAGAATTCACAGGAATTCAATACATACCTTATCATTGACATTAGCGTCTTTGAGCCTCTGAGTATATATAAACCGACCAGGAAATACAATGTATTGACGTGATCCAACCTAAACAAGGCCGAAACATAACAAACACGCTCATAGAATAAACATAATGATTCGAATATATCCTTAAAGCACTCCAAAGACAAAAATAATAATCAATATATCATCCGTATCCCCAAAATTCAACAAGTCTAATGACACAACAAATTTCACAATTGTTGGAAGTAGCAAGTTGGGATAGGTGCACAATAAAAGTGATGTTGCACTAAGTGAAAGTTATTTTGTTCCCACCTCAAGTTGTGAAATTTGTGAAATTTGGTGAGTCTATAGCATTGTTGGACAAAATTACACTAAAACACTAATTAGTTATGAAAGAAAATAACACTGGGGATTGAAATTTACTCTGAAAACACACATAAGCTATCTTTTTACACTAACATATATGTAAAACAGTACAAAACATCTTCTGGGTAAGCAAAAAAATTACTCCAAAAACAGAAAATAACAATAAACCAATCAAATGGGTCACCTCAAAATCACTAAAAGAAAGCATAGAGCATTGCGGTTTTGCCATTACTCACCATGACCACAGCGAACACTTGCTCACGCTTGGGGACTTGTTCTGAGGAGGTTTCGACGATTTGAGCAGCTTCAGGCTCTGGAGAATCGATTTCGGGGGATCGGGTCTCGGAATCGAGCACGGCTGCTTCTGATTCTGAGGATTTGGGGAGGAAATGGAATGTGTGTGAAGAAGAAGAAGAAGAAGAAGAGCGAGAGTGGTTGTGGGAAGAGAGAGAGAGAAAGGTGAGATTGGCATTGTTAGAGAAAGACAGTGTTGGTGTTGATGGGTTTTGCTTTGGAGAGATTCTGCAATGGGCTGCGAGGGATGAGCATAAGGAAAGTGTCACAGAAGCCATTGTTGCAATTTGCTCTCTCTTGTCTCAGAGCTCACAGCTCTGGTTCTTTTGTGTCTCACTCTTCTCTTCTTTACGCTGGGAAGCAGCAGGTCTATCCTATTCCTATCCGTTTCTCCGCGAATGACCCATATGCCCTTCAAATTGCACTTTTCATGCTACAGTTACTCTATTCAAACCAATATACTATATAAGATTTTTTTTATTTTTTGTCAAGTTGTCTAACTAGAATTTTTGGAAAATAAGTTAACTAGATGTTTGTCACACAATAAAAGTAAAAGAGTAAAGTTTGAACAGCTAAAAAGAGTTCGGGAAAATCATTCAAAACTATATACTTGTGTAAAATAAAGACATACATACAAATATGTGATGAAGTAAATATAAAAAAAAAAATTGGATATTAAGAAGATTACCTCTACTTATGCCTCAAAGTGAAACAGAGAGGGGAAAAGAAATTTATTTATATTTTGTTTTGGCGAGGTTACAGTTCAGAAAAAAAAAAATAAAGATATATAAGGTAGTAATGAAATTTATGGATGAGAAGTTATAGTAGGAGTGTTTTTTTTTTTTAATTCAAAATAAAGAATAAGAGAATTGAAAGAAAAAACAAAACACAAAAAAAATAAAACGTGAGAGTAAGGAAACCACAAATTAAAAAAAAGAAAAAAAAAAAAAAAAGAAACGGTTAAGAACTTAAGACTTGATAAAGGTTTTAATAAAAGTAAATAAATAAATAATTAAAAAAAAACGTGAGTTTAGTGATTAAGGAATATATAGATGGAGTAGATCAAGTGTGGGTTTGGATCCACGTTCACGTCCACGTTTTGACAAGTTTGCGCGTTTTGAGCTTTTTTATTTTTATTTTTTTTAAAGACGAGCGCCTGGTGCACTGTTCAAGGCATATGAACAGTAAAGAAAAAAAGTGAACAGTAATTTTTTACATATTTAAAAATTATTTTACTACAGTGTTTTTAATTTTCAACAAAATAAGTTGTATCCAAACAGACCTCAAAAATGTGAATAGAGAGTATTCCTTTTTTGTAGGCAATGTTTTAATAGATGTTAGAAATGTATTTTTATCGGATTATCCTTTAATTTTGTCTCTACTTAGGCTTCGTTTGGGAGTTCATAAGCCAATGGAATGAAATAGTCATAAGGAAAATGAATGAAATGAAATTAAGTAAACTTATTAGGATGTTTTAAAATAAAGGAATGAAAATGAATGAAATGTAAGTAAACTTGTTTGAAAGTAACATAAAGGAAAATGAATTGAATTATTTTATGACAATATTATTATTAAACCCTTACTTTAAAATAAATGATTGAATATATAGGGGTATTTTGGGAGCTTTAGTAAAAAATTTATTAAATCTAATTTCATTCTCTCCAAATCCTACCAATTTTGGGGGGAAAGAAAATTTGAGATTTTAAGAAAATAAAGAGGAATGAGTTTTCCCTCTTACCTTTTCCATTCTCTCTCACTTAAAGTATCAAACAAAGGAATGGACTTTCCATTCCTTCCATTAAAACTCCCAAACAAGGAAATTGAAGAATTTTCTAAAATTATTATTTTCATTCATTTCCATTCAATTTCATTCCCTCCTTTTCCTCAAAAAAAAAAATTCATTCCCTCCTCCCAAACAATGGCTTAAACTTAGTAACATAGGGGTATTTTTGAACCAACGAAAAGTCTATCTCGGACAGGGAAAGGTCCTTAAATGGTAATATAGATAAGATACTAAAAATGGATTCACAAACGGATAGTTGAGACAACCATAATTGTCTTATCTTACAGCACATATACATCTGAGAAGATAGAAATGTTACATTTACCCCAATATCAACCACCCCTTGAAGTTTCTTTCAAGACTGGGGTGAAGTTTTTTTGGTCACTTATGTAACATTGCTTCTTCAACCTATATGAAGTATAAGCTATTAGAGATAGAACAGATGTAACTCAATGGGTTAGGGGGAGGTGCCCCCTTAAGGCAAGAAGGTCCAATAAGTAGAAGCATTTGTGAATTAGGACCTAGGTATTGCGTGGGAACAATTAGCCAATTACCCCTATTCTTCTCGCAAAATTTTTTTACTTCTTTACTTTTTAACTTTGCACTTTTCCCTTTTCTAACTTTTGAAACTTTTTTTACTTAATGGTTTGAAACTTTCTACTCAATCCATTGAGAGCAATTGCACATCATGCGCCTGATCTCAATCCAGCATTTGTAACCTTAGAAGCCCACATCATTTATTGGATGGGTCAAACTCGTGAGCCTTGCTCCAATCCATTTGACTTTATGGCCTAATAGCCCTTGCCTCATATGTAAATACATTGGGTTTCAAGGCTTAATGACATGTAGTGTCATCTATAAATTCACTGGACGTATAGGTCCAATGTCATGTAATCTCATTCATTCAAAACTCTTGGACTAGGAGGTCGAATATAATGTGGCCCAAAAATATGCCCTCATTAATAGTTTCCATAAATTTAGCAATATGGCTCTACAAAAAGCTACTTTATCTATTTTACCTTTTTACTTTACAATATACTCAACTTTACAATACACTCAACATTAATAGATCTATATTTTTAACTATTTGATTAAGAAAATATTAAAAAAATTCATTAAAAAGCAGAATGAACACAACCAAGAGATTTTTTTTTTTTTTTTTTTAATTAAAAAACAGTGTAAACACAATAATTTTTTTTTTTTTTTTAACATGAGCTACAATACACATTTTGACTTTGGCTCCACCAATGTAGTCACATTTTGGTATTTGGTGGTGCTAAAAAGCTATTGTGGGGCCCGAGAATTTGTGGTCCCAGCCCACTTCATAATAGGGCCCAAAATCCAAATCAAGGAGAATGATTCCCAAGGACGCAAAATAAAAATCCAAAAAATGCCCAGATATATGGCCAAGGACGATCTTATGCTCGACACCTCATAAAACGCCTGAAGAAAAGGACAAACTCAGTACAGGGGCAGTACAAGGGAGAAAGCTGCCAACACCGTAGTATGGAACCCTGCATCTGACAGGCCCATACTCTAGACCATGCTATTTAACTTTTTCCAACCACCCCCAACCACTCTTATGTATGGATTGATAGGACGGGTCTGTACCCCAAAAAGCAAAACTTATACATGGACACTAAAGGGGAAGTAAACACTAGTATAAAAGGGAAAGAGAGCCAAGGGGGAGGGGGATCCCAGAAGGAGGATAAATCCTACAAAAGGGAGAAGGGGATGGATACTACGCTCCTCGGACGTGGTCCGAGGACTTAAACCCTACAAGCCACAACGACGGAAGGCTTAGCTAGTCAAGCCAAGTCCACCCTCGTATAAGCTTCCATAAAAATCACGACTAGACCGCTGTCCGGTAACCAAGGTCCAGCCTTTCAAGCCCACACTCTACAAATTACATTGTTCGAGCCCTTTACATACGAGCCCAATGTCATTCTTGGGTCGTGAATAATCGTGTCCCTACAATTGGCGCCGTCTGTTGGAAGGCTTGCGCGTTGGCACAGGTGGCGGTGGAGTCAAGCCTCTATCAAGCAAGGGTTTGCGAAAGTTCCTTCATTTCCAGTAACATGTTGTTGTTGTTCTGACATAAATTTCCGCTAGGGGCTACACCTCGCAGTGTCAATGGCACGGGCAGCTCTAGGGGTTTCCAACATCAAGCTAACGCCCCCCACCTTGGTCGAGGGGCTAATCTTCGAAAAATAAAAGAAAAAATACAAGTTTTGGACAGAACCGAGAACCATACAAGGCCTTGTATGGTCCTCGAACTCAAGCCTATAGGGAAACCAACTACTTAAAATAAAAAATACAAGTTTTGGACAGAACCAAGGCCTTGTATGGTCCTCGGACTCAAGCCTATGGGAAAACCAACTACTTAAAAGAAAAAATACAAGTTTTGGACAGAACCAAGACCTTGTATGGTCCTCGGACTCAAGCCTATAGGGAAACCAACTACTTAAAAGAAAAAATACAAGTTTTGGACAGAACCAAGGCCTTGTATGGTCCTCGGACTCAAGCCTATGGGGAAACCAACTACTTAAAAGAAAAAATACAAGTTTTGGACAGAACCAAGGCCTTGTATGGTCCTCGGACTCAAGCCTATGGGGAAACCAACTACTTAAAAGAGAAAATACAAGTTTTGGACAGAACCAAAGCCTTGTATGGTCCTCGGACTCAAGTCTATGGGGAAACCAACTACTTAAAAGAGAAAATACAAGTTTTGGACAGAACCAAGGCCTTGTATGGTCCTCGGACTCAAGCCTATGGGGAAACCAACTACTTAAAAGAGAAAATACAAATTTTGGACAGAACCAAGGCCTTGTATGGTCCTCGGACTCAAGCCTATGGGGAAACCAACTACTTAAAAGAAAAAATACAAGTTTTGGACAGAACCAAGGCCTTGTATGGTCCTCGAACTCAAGCCTATGAGGAAACCAACTACTTAAAAGAAAAAATACAAGTTTTGGACAGAATCAAAGCCTTGTATGGTCCTCGGACTCAAGCCTATGGGGAACCAACTACTTAAAAGAAAAAATACAAGTTTTGGACAGAACCAAGGCCTTGTATGGTCCTCGGACTCAAGCCTATGGGAAAACCAACCACCTGAAAGAAAAAATAAAGGCTCTGGACACAACCTGGTCTTTGTATGGCCCTCAGACTCTACCCTATAGAGGGGTTACCCATTAGTAGTCAGGTTAATCCCTAAACCGAATGGAATCCCCAGTTTATCCTCGGATCCTCAGTACCAAGGGAACTAATGCGATTGTGATGGGGCCAGGCGTTATAAAAAACACGGCCAAAGTCCCTCCCTACTCGGCAACCCTCTCAAATGGTTTATTTTGAGTTTCTCATTCTCGGACGGCTGCCTCACATGCATTACGGAGCACTCAGCTCTTATCTCGGTTAGTCTCATAAGTTTAATCTACTGTGGATTAGCATTATTATATTTGATAATGCTGATAAGTTCAAATTAATAGCTTTTTGTTACAAGGTTTCCTGCCCTAAATATCATTAAAGGAAAATACACATGTAGTACACCCATTTACAAAGTAATTGATGTAGAAAAGAAAAGTATTTAGAAGGAAACAGATTCATCTTTTATTAAGACAAAGAAATAGTACAACGTACAATGAAAGAGCTTGAATAAGCTTATACTAAAAACTAACTACATAAGCAAAAAGAAAAGATACAAGGGAATGAAGAAAAAGCAGAAGAAGAGGTACAGAGAAGAGGGATGCAGCAGTTCCAAAATGTTGTCTAAGAAAACCATTCCTCAGTACTTTTACGTGCCTATAACTCAGGCAGCAAAAGAACCTAACGTGGGGCTAGCACCTTTGAAGAAAAGGTGCAGGGAGCAGGGTATTCGCAGGTGGCCACACAGGAAGTTGATGAGCCTCCATGTTAGCCACGCTCGCGATAGAGCGGATGGCCCTGACAACGGGAAACCTTACTGCTGTCGCACCAAGAATCTGATGCGACCAGTGCCTGCTTCAGATTTTGACTAAAAGAGGTAGAGATATCACCCCCACCTTGTGAAAACGGAGGATTGTCTTGAGTCTGTATCTCCCCCGTCCAGACCGCACCACCTTGAGTCTCGGAAGAATCCGGTGCCTCTGGAACGGGTGTGGTTCCTTCACCCTCACCTGTGCCTCAAACATATTGCTCTAAGGGTGGATTGCACTAGAGATGAAGACTGTGAGTATGGATGAAGGATTATGAATTTCAAGGGGCCGAGGGGTTTATATGTAAAGGGAGTAACCTCCTATCCTACCTATATAAAGGGCAAATTGGCGGCATTTAATTTATGCAGGTTTCCAAGAAATGCTACAGACTAGACGGTTTTGGCTCAATTTCCAACACCGTCTGCAACCATAAGATTTGAATATCCTCGTGAAGGCGCGCCTCGAGCACTGAAACGTCGAGGACGCCGCGTGAGTAAATCTAGAGGGATGTCTCATAATTCGGCGCACCTCCCATGCACATGGAAAAACACCAACATCAATAAAGTACAGAATTGGGCAAGCCATGGTTTGAGCCCGACATCACCAAAACCCCCCTCCCCAACCAGGAGGTCGGGCAGCAGGATTTTGAGGGGCTATTGTGGGGCCCGAGAATTTGTGGTCCCAGCCCACTTCATAATAGGGCCCAAGATCCAAACCAAGGAGAATGATTCCCAAGGACGCGAAGTAAAAATCCAGAAAAGGCCCAGATATATGGCTGAGGACGATCTTATGCTCGGCACCTCACAAAACACCTGAAGAAAAGGACAAACTCAGTACAAGGGCAGTACAACGGAGAAAGCTGCCAACACCGTAGTATGGAACCCTGCATCTGACAGGCCTATACTCCAGACCATGCTATTTAACTTTTCCCAACCACCCCCAACCACTCTTATGTATGGATTGATAGGACGGGTCTGTGCCCCAAAAAGCAAAACTTACACGTGGACACTAAAGGGGAAGTAAACACTAGTATAAAAGGGAAAGAGAGCCAAGGGGAAGGGGGATCCTAGAAGGAGGATAAATCCTACAAAAGGGAGAAGGGGATGGATACTACACTCCTCGGACGTGGTCCGAGGACTTAAACCCTACAAGCCGCACCGACGGAAGGCTTAGCTAGTCAAGCCAAGTCCACCCTCGTATAAGCTTCCATAAAAATCACGACTAGACCGCTGTCCGGTGACCAAGGTCCAGCCTTTCAAGCCCACACTCTACAAATTACATTGTTCGGGCCCTTTACATACGAGCTCAATGTCATTCTTGGGTCGTGAATAATCGTGTCCCTACAGCTATATTACTATTTTTAGCACCACCAATACTAGTGCTTAAGATAAAATCCACCTCAATTAAAATCCTTCAGGTTTTTAGTCAAAGGTAAGACGTGGAATTTAATTAATTTTGTGTGGTTTAGATGATTGTTTTAAGACCATTAGATTTTTTTTAATGCCACGTGTCTTATATCTGGCTGATGCTTTTTTTTTTTTTTTTTTGGCCAAGATCACTTACGCAATCCATCTTTTCAAAAATCATAGAGCAACACTATTCATGCATATTTTACTGACATTGCTGTCAATTAAAAGACAAACTAATGTTATAACAATAGCCATTAGTCTTCATTGCCTCAAGTTCCATGTCAAAACAGCAGCCCCATGGCTACAAAATCTATAATGTAGCACATACACTGAACATCTATTTCATTAAAGCTGCTGCTTTTTCTGTTAACATCAACTTCACTCCTGCTGAAAGTTGAAACTACACAACACAGATGAGGCATGGTCGTTCTAAAACATTACAAATAAACGACTATAACCCAATTAAGAGAAAAGTATGCATCGTTCCAGCTAAAACAAGAACTGAGAATAATTATGATCTAAAACTGCGACTACTGCCTTCTTATTTCGTAACTATACAGAGGATTGCTTTTGTTTAGTGTCAACAGTTGAGTCATTTACTCCAAAGGCATCAGCTAAATTGAAGTTCAAATTGCTTCTCATAGTTCTACTCCTCCCAACTTCTCCATCACCCTTCCTCATCATTGCTGCAAACTCCCCATAATCTATACGGCCATCCTGCAAAGTGATGGTTATAGTACCCAAATTAGAACAAACGTTTTAATATAAGTATTTTCTAATCTTGATTCATTCTATAGTCCATTGGGAAATATGAACAAAATGTGACAAAGAAGGGTCCATGAATAAGTAATCATTATAAAAAATCAGTACGTACAGAAAATCAAAACTTTATCTCACTAACAGAACTACAAAACTGAGGTCAGTGTTTGCAACTTATGATTCTGAATTTCGCCAGTTGATCACTAGCTGCAATTGTTGAGGTTCACAAGTCACAACCAATATGTTTTGCAAGCACTAGAAGTAAATTTAAGGGGAAAAAAGCTGAAAATGGACATAAAAAAAGCTCTGCACACATGCACACTTTTAAAATGCTACTGTAGTTAAAAAAATAAAAAATAAATAAATAAAAAAAAACATAAAACTTAAAAATTATTCTTGGAAAATAACAAGGCCATGATTCTCTCAAAAATGTGGTAATGAGCAGTCTATTTCTTTAATGATTTCGTCTGTCAAACCACAATACAGGTACCAAAGCTCACTGATTCAAAAGAGTCATCATTTCTGTATACAACTGTATTTCCACATTATGGTAAACTTATATTTCGAAAGTGTAGTGGTGTCCCTTCTACAAATAAAGTGTTTCTTGAGTAATTTGATGGTCTTCCTCATATTTTCGAACTTTTCCCCCAGATTTGGGGAATGTCATGCAGTCAATTTTTTCTATTACATTTCTCATAGAGTGTAGGATAGTTCAAATTGATCAACACCAACACCACAGTAACAATGGAAAACAGAATCATCCTCTACGTCAGATCTGACTTTCTTCAAAAGCTATATGCTCCCTAAAACCAAAAACTTTTAACTGCTGGTGATAATACAACAAATTGCTGAATAGCAAATCAAACTCAACCATTCGCTTCAAACAAATAAGAAACAGATAAAGATACTGTACAAATTCCTCATGTACTGTGCACGAGTCACAATAGGCAGTGAACTAACTCCCCAGCCACCCCCACTCCCGCCCAAATCCAACCCCAAATAAAAATAGATAAATAAGATAATGTCTTCCAAAATGTAAGTGTGATGATCTAAATATGGAAAGCAAAATTGATATATTATGCATTACCAAAATCAAGCATCCACAAGTGAGGATCAGAGGATGTAGTTAGCACCTCTAGCATCTGTCCTCAAATATAACATACACGGCATTTTTGACCACAAACATAACCCTAACAAACCACCTACCTTCATCACCTCTCTCTCTCTCTCTCTCTCTCTGGCCCATTGCCATGGGCCAGAAATCCAAAAATATCAATCCCTCTCCCCAGCACCCCCCCCCCCCCCCCCCCCAACCCACTTCTGGAAAAACCACAATCAAAATGAACTACTCCTTTTAGAAACTTCTTCCAGGACAACTATGTCATCTATCCACATCTTTATACTCAACAATTCTGGACCTACACTGCATTCTCATTGATGGAACATAAAATTTTCCCCCAAAAATGTTTAAACCGACCAATTTGACTGACTTTGTTAATCATTAAAGAAACCATGATTGATCAACACTTGGACCTTTATTCTATAGCAATTTATTTTCTAATACTCCAATAATATCCATGGTAATACTCCAAGTCCATGTGAAAGCAGTCCATTTAAAACCTATTCATTCTCTGCGCAGCTGCTAGTAAGTAAGGTTATACGCGAAAATACCACTAGTAATAATCAAACTTAATTTCCATCCCTTGAGTCTAAAAGAATAGGTTTCTGTTAAGATTCATCTTTCCTCAAAAATTTTAATCACAAAACCATAACCAAAAATTTCAGTCTGACTGTAGAAAGAGGTGAAGCGAGGTAGTGGGTTCTAGGAACCTAAAATTTTATCTTGTAACCCAAAGTCCATGCAAAATCTCCAAGCCATACTTACTTACACACAGAAGTTGCCAAGAGTACAAACCATCACTAGGATCATTATGCAATATATCTACTAAAAGTTAAGATGAGAGTTAATGCCTATAGATATACTATGACCCATATCCTTAACTCCAACAAAAAGGGATCAGCACATGATCTTAGACCAAATAGCATCTCCTCCCCCCCAAAAGCATGGGGTGGAGGGTGAGTTTGCAGATTTAATTCCATGAAGGCATATCAGTTCTATATGCATATCAGAGGAACAAAAATGGGTAAGCAACATATAACTGAAACATGTGAGTCATGATGAAGATTACATGAAACACCATCTAGAATTTTTTTTTTTTTTAATAAGTAAAATTCCATCTAAGATTTTTTTAACAGAAAAATAGAAGATTTTAAGCAGAATAAATAACATAACCAGAGGGACTTACATTGTCCTGATCGATTTCTTTGATCATCTCCTCCAGGTGGACATCACCTAGACCAAACTCTTTGCAAGCATGTTGAAGCTCATCACTGGTGATGTAACCACTACCATCCTTGTCAAAAAAGGAGAAGGCTGCAACCAAATTCTCCTCCCTCTCCATCTTATTCATGTGCAAAGTAGCAGCAAGAAATTCACCATAGTCTATTGATCCACTATTGTCTATATCAGCCTGCCGAACCAACTCAATTATGTTATAATAGAGAATATATACTAGATCAATTGAAGATCAGCAAAATTAAGTAACTTTCTAGTCACAGTCTATGATGATCTACTTACTGCGTCCATAAGAGACTTGATTTCAGATTCCATCAGTTCAGAGCCCACTCTTTTTAAACCCTCTTTAAGTTCCTCAAATGTTATCGTCCCACTATTGTCTGTGTCAATCATATTGAACAACTCTTTCAGACCACCAATCTCTTCCTCTGAAAGTCTTTCTGCTATGACCTGAAAACAAAATTTTCCATAGCAAGAAATAAATACAAAATTTGCATAAATACTGAAACAAATAAGAAGTGGCAACTCTGGAAACAGAAGCATACATTTAACTGAGAAAGGAAGGTGCACACAGTTATAACTGCATTCATATTCATCTCACGGGAAGTAAAGGTTGGTTCAATATTGTATAAGAATATGCAAGTGGATTCATTTAACTCATGACTTGAATTAAAGATTATTACAGAAGTAAACATCTACACAGGGAAATAAAAATTCCGGTTATTGTGACTATTTCTCCCACCTTGAAGACATGGAAAATTGATGGATATAATAATCACTTCTGGCCTGGACCAAAACAATTGTTTTTTGTCACAAGTTTCATAATTATGAATGAAAGAAGATTTTCACCAATGAAGAATGATGAGTTCATTAATTCCTCTCATGGCACCTGAAGTGCTATTTATGCAACCAAACATTTATGACAATATAAAATCCACCTAGAATGCCAAACAATCCTTCCATCACAAAACTCTTTAAGTACATTATTCAACAATTTATGTTGCTGAATTTGTGTAACCTATCAATTTTGATATGATTGGAATTTTAAATGAATCCTATATAAGAGATAGCTATGCCTAGAAACTACAAAAATATTTTTCTTAAATCATAATTCCTTTCATGTAGCTCACACCTCTCGCCAGCCATATCTTTTCTTTATATTTATAGGACCTTTGCTCTCCTCATAGAGGCCATTGCATCTTTTATACTTCAAGTTTACTGGCCTTTGACTATACATTAATATAAACATCTTTACTCACCAACCAAAACACACACAGACACAATATATATATATATATATAATATATTATAATTTTGACACACTAAGTTGCATTACTCCCGAAAACAAGTTAGAACTATTTCCTCATTATGTCATTCATTTCAAGAAAATCCCAAGTTATGATGTGGGTTGAAGATGTAGGGAAAAACAATGATTACTAATGAGGTATATGGGGGCATGGCCCTAGAAAGGGCCAAGAGGCATAAGAAGATCCCTACTGCTGAACCTAATTAGTTGGGACTAAGGCTTAGTTGAGTTGCATTGAGTTTGAGATGATTTCAAATTATGGAACTTAATATTTGTTTATTATGCTATTTTTTCTGTCAGCTTTGCCTTGAAAGCAGATATCCTTCACTTTTCCAAAAGGCATGTATTTGTCTCATCATCACATGCAGCGCCCATGGACAATGGTGTTGTGTCCGTTCAGCATTTCTTGGGTGATGCCTAAGAGGGCGGTGGAATTATTGGCTTGTTGGAGGGGGAATTTTGGGCATCGTTGATTAGCAGTAATTTGGGAGGCTGTTTCATTGTGCCTACTGTGGTTGATTTGGCGAGAACAGAACCATCACATCTTTGAGGGAGAGGAACTTTCCATTCTTGAGCTGAAAAGATCTCTTTTGCGTACTTTGTTTGAGTGGATATCGAGCTTGAATGACCTGTCTTTCTCTTTGTTTGTAGAGTTTTTAGATGTGTGCACTTTGTGTTGACTTTTTTCGCTTTTCTCATAGTACACTTCCTGTGTACTTGAGATGTGGCTTGTATTTCTTTTTCTTTTTCTTTCTTTTATATAAAGTCACTCATTATATATTAAACCAGGAAGATTCATTTAATGATATCTGGTCTAATAAGTTCAATACCTGATCTCTAATCAGATCAAAACCAGATCATTATGATAATATATTTAGACAGAAATCCATTTGAAAAAAAATAAAGGGGAAGTAACTTAAGGGAGAGAAACATACACGCAGAGCCATCTTTTTAAGTTTATGCATTGCTGAGAACTGCTTCAGCCGTGATAAAACTGCAGAATCCAGAGGTTTATCTGGAGCAACTCTGTCATCCACAATCCATGGGTGACCTGATACACAAATAAACTTTATTGTTATTGCTTATACAGGAATAAGAGCTTTAACAAAGGAAGGAACATTACTAAACCCCCTACTTCTACGAGTAGCAAGCACACTAGGCATAACAGGTATAAAACAACTCACACAGGACTTCATGGGCAGAAATTCGTTTTCTTGGGTCCCTTTCAAGCATTTTCCGTATCAAATCTTTTGCACTTTCTGAAATACTAGGCCATGGTGCCGATTCAAAATCTATTTTGCCTTGTAAAATCTGTCTGAAGATTCCTGTTTCAGATTCTGCAAGTAATTGGAAAAGGTAGTAACAGCCCAGGTTAAAATAAGCAAAATAGAATATAACTCCCAGGTATACAGCTTTGAATCCAGAATATATGGGATCTTAGCTTATCAAGATCACTACCTGCCCAAAAAGGTGGAACTCCACTCAATAAGATGTAAAGGATAACACCAGCACTCCAAACATCTGCTTCAGGTCCGTAATTCTTTCGCAACACTTCAGGTGCAACATAATAGGGACTTCCAACTACGTCACAAAAAGCTTGTCCTACAAGAAAAGATTGACATCAGGAAAAATAATCAACAGTTCCAACTTAAAAACAAAACATTGAAAGACTAACAGAAAAGATTGGCAACTGAGAAGGTGTGCAATGGGCCATTATCTGAAGAATCTCTTGGAAACTCCAAGCCTGAACATTTAAAATGGTGCATAGAAATACATAAAGCTGAAGACTTAAGTACGGTGAGATAAACCATTGGTTTTGGCATTATCATGCTATTTGCTAGCACTTTTCATGCCTGCAACACGTGTGGATGTCAAATTCCAAATGTAAACTTCCACTCAGGAAACATCAACAGTATGCATCTGTGAAAAGTTTAACATACTATCCAATAAAAATAAATATATATTGCTTTAATAATGACAAAACTAAAAAAGAAACAATCTAACTCAGTTATACCAGTTACCAATAGAACATATTAATATAAGGCAATGCCTACTACTCTGTTAAATAACTTTCATGGGATACCCTCCTTTTCAAAGTCCTACCATGTCAGTCAATTCAACCAAAGTCACCAAGTGAGAAGCCTGCTTATGAGGAATTGCTTTTTAAAAAGATATTGAATTAAAGGATTATATACAAAAAGGGGAGAAAAAGTATTGCCTTCAAAGCTGAATTTTTGGCACTTAGAAATCACCTCACATATTGAGCTCCTAATACACATACATGCACAAATCTCTCAAATTGCTTTTTTCACTTATAAAAGTTTATGCCCACACTTTCCATTCTTCCTGTCATTTGGAAATGTACTTCCTTAATCAATCCTATTCATTGTGTGAAAAGAATTCTTCTTTGTCCCAGTATTTCTGTTTTCTTTTTCCCACAAAAATATATCATTTTATGCTTTCTAAGGTATAGCAACCTTTTTCATCTAACTTCCTACATCTTAGACAGTAAGCATTATTTATGAGTGCTGCTTTATATTTCTTGTATGACTATAACAAGGTATCTGGCCTGCTACTCAGCATAGCTTACACTTTCCTATTTTTAGTTTTTGATAATAAAAATCAATAAAGGAATGAATGTAAGGATCAAGCCCCAAGTATATGGAAAGTAATCAACGTATACACCAATATAAAACTGTCAAGCGATAATAAGGCATTAAAAATGCAAAAAGATAGATCATTGGAGCCATCATTCCTAGGAAAACCACCAGTGGAAGAAACCCACAATAGTCAAGATCTTATCAGAGCCACCATCAACTCAAAGAAAGCTACCATGGAGGGAACCAGAGCATGCAATTTCTAGTTAGGAAACCAATTCCCACTATCTCCAATGATCCAACCCACTTATCACATTGTGACATGACAAAGTTTCCCACTGTTGGCCAAAATTTATCTACATGAAAAGTTATTGGTTTCCTAAGTTATTTCTGATCACTAGTGCAGCAATGAATACAGGTGAAAGCACACAGTCAGGTTCAAAAAACTTCTTTTTAAGAAATCCTAGAAGAAGTTGTGTGTTTATGAACACTACCACAATCCAGCAGCAAACTTTATTACTTTTAGGAGTAGTCTCTTGGTTTATCCATAGAAGAGTGAACCCAGCCACTTTACCACTCTTGAAGGAAAACATAAGGCTCAAGAATTTGAAACACAAACTTAAGCCAGCCATCAGGCTACTACAGCTTAGGTCTACTTATCGAAGTCATGATTATTTTTTTATAAAGTTCAAATCAAAAATATAATTGCAAGAATTATGAAAGAGAGCTCTTATATATGAATGACTAGAATATCTGAATTGGACAAGCTAACAACAAATGTACAATTCAAGGAAAAAGAGAAAGAGTGTCAGAATTCGTCTCAACTTCTAATACCATCTCTAGAAATTTTTTATTTTTTATTTGTTTTAGCCTTTTAGGTAAGTATCATCTCTAAATAATGCAGTACATCATGTGATAAATATTTATATATATATATATATATATCAACAAAGAGAACCAAAAGTTGCCATTTTATTCTAAAAAACTTAAAGAAGATTCCTAACTAGAAATCAAAAACAAAAGTGCAATACATCGACCAAGAACTTTTTTTGACAGGTAACATAGACCAGGAACTTACGACTTGAATGTAAAGACTTTTGTGAGAACCAAGATTCTTATCATCAATACCAATTGTATTTGATTTGTTCTTCACTTCAGAAGAATACCATGGCAAGAACACTCATAATCAAGGAAACATGCAACATACATCTGTCACACACACACTAAAAGCATTGGTACAAAAGGAAATAGGAGAGAGGACAATTAAAAATGGCAGTTTCAAGAGTACAAAATAATAAATAGAGAAAACCTTTCAAAACTTTAACTTGACAAGAGAACACAAGAAACAGGAAGAACGAAATTTGTAAACAATGAAATTGACAGAATCGGAAAAAAAATCATTGACCAACCACAATCCTAACTAAAACACACACAGAGAACAATTTATCCCACAAAATGATACCAACAAGTCCACTCCAAGAAAATAAATAAAAACTAGGAATTCTATGTAAACATGCTAACCAACCAATAGGTCCTCTAATCAAAGAGAAAAAATAGTCTCAAATCTGCAAATTAAAACCCAGCAGTTTGTTTGAGGAAACTATCAACGCATATCAAAAGGAATTTAGAGACAGAGACAGAACAATTTGATTCCAAGAGAAAACAACCAAATTGGAAACAAGCCAGGGAGAACCAAATGACAACAGCAAAACTACAAAAAAGGGGAAAACACCAACTAATCAACCAGGTTCCGGATGGATAAAAGGCACATTGTCTTATTCCACAAACTTAATACAAAACTTCAGTCCAAAAAAAAAAAAACAGAGAAACTCAAGAACCTGCAATGTCCAAGCAATAAAAAAAGTAAATACATGTACCCTTCAACCAACCATGCATTCTAATCAATCAAAAACACTGGAAAGTTGTGGATTCCAGTTAGTTCAACTAGTAAAATCTCTTGTAATCAACCAAGGGACCTAGTTTGAATCCCGCCTATACTAAAAACCAATTGATGTATTGGCCCGGTGGTAAGCAGGTGTCATGGTTTCAAATCCTATGATAACTATAAAATAAATAGAAAAGTCCTAAATCTTATAGATAAAGAGAAAGATGCCCACTTGAATAATCAATCGCAACCAAGATCAATTAGTCTTAATAAAATAAAATAAAATAATTAAAAAAAAAAAAAAACGCTGAACAATACTAATAATTTAGAAATGAACAAGCATAAAATAAATAAATAAACCCAAACAAGCATTTCCAATGAAAAGTAAAGAAAATGAAAGGAAACCCAGAAACGAACCGGGCTTATAGAAGACAGACAAGCCAAAATCGGTGGCTTTGAGGCTAGCATCATCAGCAGGTGAATCAAACAAGAAATTCTCCGGCTTGAGATCTCTATGCATAACCCCAAGAGAGTGACAAGCCTCCACAACCCCAACAATAGTCTTAATCAACTTGGCAGCCTCTTTCTCACTGTACTGACCCTTTTGCACAATCCTATCAAACAACTCACCTCCACCACACAACTCCATAACCAAGTGAACAAACAAAGAGTCCTCATAAGTCCCTTTGATTTGTACCACATTTGGGTGCTCTGAAAGATGGTGCATGATCTGAATCTCTCTCCAAACATCTTCATAGTCTTCTCTGCATAAAAGCTTGCGCTTTGGGATGGATTTGCAGGCATAGAAAGCACCTGTGGACTTGTGGGTACAATGGTATGTTGTACCAAATTGGCCTTGGCCTAGCTTCTTGCCTATTAGATAATGGTCTCTGAGTCTTGGGGTTTGATAGGGTAACACTGTGGTTGCTGGCTTTGGCGGTGGTGTTGGTGTTGTTGTTGTTGTTGTTGTTGTTGTTGATTGTGATGATGTGGTTTGGTTCTTCATTGTTCAGCAGATTTTGATGGAAGATGGATCTCTGTGATTTGTGATTTGTGAATTGTGAGATTTGTGTGATTCTTTCCTTTTTACAATGCTGAGAATCGAAATAGAATCTCTTTTCTTTTTACTTTTCCTCTCGTTGCTATTGCTATCTCGATCAAAAGGTACATACTTTTCTTTTGGGAAGTCTTTATTTTTTGTTTGTTTATTTGTCTTGAGTCAATTTTGTTGTTGACGGAAGTGTGGTGGTGTCAGAATTTGGGGTGTGTTGATTGGATGGTAAGATGTCACAGGTGGGACTGCAGGACTCCCAAGACATAATTGTACCCAGCCACATCAGCATTTCAGAAAATACTAGTAAAATAAAGGATAAGAGTGGGAATGGGAATCAGATTTCACATTCTTTTGTTTCCCATTCAATATTGGATGCGATTAACGGGTTATTAGGGTATTTGTTAATTAATAATTTTAGGAAAATTTTGATTCCATTTCTATAAGAGGTGTAAAAAAATTTCAAAAAATCATTTGGTTTTTTTTTTCATATGATTTTTTAAAAAATATTTCTTAAATTAATGCCCAGGCATTCGTTAACTTTTTCCTACAATAATATAAAAAATAACTGTTACACAATAATATACTCAGCTTATACACTTTTTGTTTTTAACTGAAATTGTGAGATGAAGTCACGATTTCATTTTTTAAAAAAGTGTGTATAACAACCATCAGTCTCATAATATAACATCTCACTCATAAATAATAATGTGGGTTTTTATTGAAGGTAACATGTATCAAGAACATAACATGCTTTCTATTTTTTAGGGGAATAATATGCTTTCTTAGAAGGAAAGGTAGAAAAAAAAAACATAATATACTTTTTCACATTTGGGGTTGTCTATTTCCAAGATAAGTGACAAATCTCATAATGGTGGAGTTTTTGTGGTGATCTCATGTAAAAGCAATGTTATAATAATTACAATCTCTCACCTCATATCAAATGTTATTTTCTAAAAAAATAGTTGGCAAAATTTGGAATGTAGCATTGTTATTTCCACAATCTAAGCTTGATGAGTTTTGTAAAAGAAATTTTGAAAAATTATACAAATTTTGACCATTTGTATAAATAATACTTCTTCTTTTTTTCAATTCTTTATTAATGTATAATATAAATTCATGTATGATTTTTCTTGCGGAATAATCTTTTTTAAAATAAAATTTAAACCCAAACTATAGATAAAATGACATTTCCTTCATTGAGATTTGTATAAATTACTCTCTCATTGGGGTTTTTATAAATGTAAATGATAAATTGAATTTTTCTAACAATTTCTTCTTCTTCTTCTTTTTTTTTAAAAAAAAGTCATGCCTAAATTATGGACGAAACGATACTTCCCTCCCTTAAGGTTTGTACAAATAACACTCTTCCTTGAGGTTTGTATAAATGACTAGATGAGTATGAATATTTTCATGAATATAATATTTTGTTAGAAAGTAACAACGTGAGATGCTATAAACTTATCAATTACATACTTTCATTTATAGAAAGTTAGGGGAAGTTTAATTTACACAAACATTTGGTAAAGTGTCATTTTGATAAACTCCAAAGATGATTTGTGTAATTTACAAATATATGTAATTTTACTCTCTTTTTTTAAAATTATCCCTTCACTAAATTTTTTGGGTAGAATTATGCCTCACTTCATGTGTTAATTAAGACATCAATCCACTAGATATTAATTATATGTACTTAATTTCCATACAAAAAAGGTAATGTGAGGACAATTTGATGTTCAAGTAAGGCACTTTAGCCAAAATCATGATGTATCAAAGACACGTTAATACATCAAGGGTTTTGTAACTCAATAATAGATAATTATAGAAGATTTCGAGCATATCATAAATGTGTATTCTCCTCTTTTATATAATTGAGTCTTGCTAATTAAATTCATGTGAGATAGGAAGTAGAAATATACATTTATGGTACTTCCAGAGTAAGTATATAGTTTTTATTCACCAACATTGCCTAATCTCCCTTATGAAGGAAAATATGATTCAAAGTTGTCCTCCTCCATTTGTTGTAACAATTATCAAATTATGCATTTAATACGTGGCCTAATAAAATCTTCCAAATATAAAATAAGACAAATCCTTCTATGTTTTTATCATCCAAAAATGGCAATTATATAAAAGGCAATTACACCCTCTTAGGGTTGCGTTTTGAATCGATTACTCAACTCTAAAAACATGCAATTTACATATCATGAGTATTACAACAATGTTAATGTGACCTTTTTTATTTGAATTTGTCTCATCATCATTGTAAACTCATTCAAACACATCGTTTTCCCCCCAATAAAATAGAAAAATATAAAATAAAAATCATAAAATAAGAAAACAAATATGAAAAACAATATAAAGTAAATATATAAGAATAATTCAAATTGGGGAAAAAAAAATTGTATTTACCAAATCAAACCTCTTCCCTACCAGCCTCATTCTCTCATCTTTGATGTGCCAATGCCATTTCCAAGCAAACAGAGCAACAAGTTAGCCAGAACCATTGTTGCCCACTTATCGACAACTGATTCGTGGTAATATGATTTAGTTTGATGAAATCAATTCGTAAATTTGTTCTAACCGAGACCAATTTGTGGATTTGTTATTTTGTTGATTGTTGACTTGTGTAATCTAATTTGGTTTGATGAGATCAATTTGTGGATTGTTATATTTGCTCTGGTCAAGACCATTTGCAGATTTGTTATTTGGTTGCTTGTAGGTTTTTATTTTTTATTTATTTATTTTTTTTAAGCAGGTTGCTTTGTGGGATATGATTTGATTTTATGAGACCAATCTATGGATTTTGTTCCGATGAAGACCAATTTGTGGATTTTGTTCCTTGTATTTATTATTATTTGTAAAATAATTTGTCACTTTTTTGGGTTAACAATGAAAATGTGATGTACTCCAACAGAATAGACAAATTGACATTGTTGTAAATTACAAGTTTTCATATTTAAATAATTGATTTAGAAGCAATCCCAAACTTTTAGAGGGTGTAAAATGCATTTTGACATTAAAATAATTACTAAGCATACTAATTTTGAATCAAGTCCAACAACCTTCTGGCTCCCCACTCCACTTTATTGTCAGTCTATGGACATTTGCCATATCATGGCATATAAGACATGATTTCAAGGACAAAATCAATCATGGCATATAAGACATGATTTCAAGGACAAAATCAATTATAAAAAAGAAGAAAAAAAAAAGTAATGATAGTTATACACTGTACACATGATATAGCTGAAATTGTGTTTTCACAATTATAATTAAAATTGTGTTTTTATGCATGTATAACTAACTATGTGCAACACTAATTAGCAAAAATAAATAAATAAATCTCCCAAATCATTTTAAGTCATCACTATTTTAACAATTTGTTCAAAAAGTAAAATTTAAAATGCAAAATTAGACCTTTCAAATTTTGGATTGCAGCCCCTAACTTTTGATAATGTTTTTCGTTTCGTCCTTCTATTGATGCATGTTAATGAGGTTATTATTAACATTTTCCTATTATTAATTGCAAAATAAGTATTTAGACCACAATTATTTAAGAGATAGTTCATTGGCAAGGATGATTATTAAATGCAAAATAAGCATTTAAACCACACTTATTTAAGAGGGTAGCTCATTGGCAAGGGGAGGAGAAATTATTATTTACATCGGGAGGACTATTGATTTGGTTCTCTTGACCAATAAGATAATGTCATTTATGCAAATGTATGTGTGAGTTTCGTAATCAGCACAAGAAATAAAAAATAAAAATTACCAGATGATATCACATTGACATAAATAATAACATTTTATTGGTTGAGAGGTTAGGGAAGACCACGTCAACAGTCTTCCTGACCAATGAGATAATGTCATCTACGCAAATGTATGTGTGAGCTTCATAATCAACACAATGAATAAAAAATAAAAATTATCAGATGATATCACATTTACATAAAATAATAGCATTTTATTGGTTGAGAGATCACGGAGGACCACATCAGCAGTCTTCCTGGTGGACCTAATAATTTCTCCAAGGGGAGTGTATTACCTATAATTGCGTCACAGGTTTCTAAAAAAAAAAAAAAAATTTGCGTGACAAAAAATTATTAGATTTGTTGAAACACAGTAATATGGTACTTCGTTCTCTTATATTTATAGCGAGAGGTGAAAATTCAATATAAATGTGAGATGACAGAGCACCACCTTATCATGCTTCAAGAATGCCTAATAATTACCCGTTGCACCACCTACCGTGGTTAATTGGGCCAATAAGAAAGGCAAGTCATTAGAAAAAGACACCTCCACTATAAGTTGCATTTTTTTTGGCTAAACAACTATAAGTTACATGAAACAAGTCTCACATTTTTTCTTTATATCCAAACCGTCGTTGTCATCAATAAAGCAATATGTGGTGCTCGCTTTGACAAAGTCGTTTGAGAAAAGATATGTTCACAACATTTTTACAACAAATCTTAAATGGCAAGTTGTTATTGGTTGTTGTTGTTGGGTTAAAAAAATGATCTCAGTACTAAATTCAAATTTGAACCAATAATAACTAACCACCCATGATTTGTTGTAAAAATGTTTTGGACGTAGCACTTCTCAAGTCGTTTATTCATATATTATCATCTACTAAATAATTTGTCCATCATATAATAATAATAATAATAATAATAATAATTTTTCCAAATCATATTATTATCATATATTTTCTTCTCAAAAAAAAATTCACTTATTTAATATCCGTTTGGATAGCGTTTCTATTCCTTCGTTTTGACTTTTTTTTTTTTTTGAAAACGTGCACTGGCCTTTTTTACTGTTCAGTTATTTCGTGCACCGTTCACGGAACTTACAAACCTCTTTTTTCAACAAAACTTTCATTAAAAATGGGCCCCACGACACTATTTACACATTTACAAATTATTTTATTACAGTATTTTCAATTTTCAGTAAAATAAGCGGTATTCAAATGGACCCTTAGTCTTTATACGGGTAATGAGATAGGGTCATCCTACTACTTTCATCAAAGTAATTTATAATCCAGTATTTAAAAGGCTATCCAACATATATGTACGGCTCTTTCTAAAAATCATATATGTACGGCATGCTTAAATTTAAATTTTTATATTGTTTCTAAAAAAGAAAATATTTAAATTTTTATATTAACATATATAGTTACTATTTTTAAGGTTTTATAGTGTTGTAATTATAAGCTTAAAAAAATATGGTGTTGTAAATTATAAATACCCTGACCCAGAAAATCCCTTTTCTTTGAGCTTCCATCACGATCAAATATAACATAATAACAAGGCTGCCTGCTTGCTTTTGTTATCCCGATTTGATTAATTCACTATTTTTGCCTCTTTAACGGGAATCTAGTTTTACCATAATATAGTGTGTCTGGTTATACAAGGAATTTATTAACTTCTTTATATCCTATTACTTGCTTTACATTACTTTTACTAATTCCAAATTCCCTTTCCTTAATTTTTGGCTTTTCAATTTTGGTTCCAATTTTATAATAACTAGCCGCGATCCTGCGCATTACGCGTGATAATTATTTTTATAGTGGTTTTATTTTTTATTTTTAAAATTTAGACTAATTTAATAAAGAGCAATGTATTTCATAATCATAATTTTATTTATTATAGAAACAATCATAAATATAATATAAGAACAATCATAAATATAAATTTTGTCGTACCAAAATAAAAACAATACAATTTTTCTAAAATTCAAAAGGCAAGTTAACAAAAATATTCATTTTTTAATAAAAGTTATTTATAACATTTTTTGAATCGTTAAAAAGAATATAAAATTTAGAAATTATTTTTTTTAGTTTTAAACAAACTTTCTTAAACTTTTTTTTTTTTTTTTTGCCTACAATCCAAAACACCAAAAAATGTAGCTAAAAAAAATTAATAAACTTAACAATGATTAACTTGACCAATTAGGAAAACAATTTGTTATTAATAATCTATTAAGGTTATTTTCTTTGTAGAAATTGTAATTTCGTCCACCCAAAACATATTATCAAATAAAAAATTATTAGCAAAATCTAATAATTAAATTTCTATATATGCATTGTTATAAAATAATAATAATAATTAACATAAAATTACAAAAGCTACAATTTGTCATCTATCCGATTATTTTTGTTTGGCTAACCTTTGCTTTTCTCTAAATAAAATGGCACTATAGAGTACTTATAATACAACTATTAAGAGTACTTTGTCCACCACAAAGGATTAAAAAATAAACAAACATTAGTAAAACCTCATAGTTTAACATCTAAATTGATCACTATAAAAAATTATGCTATATAATAGAATAAATATCAAATTATTCAAATCATGTTGTAGGGTCTTGATTTACAGTCAAAACCCAAAACATATGGGATATTGGCCCAATGAGCCCAGTACAATAAATTTGTAGAGAGTGGGTCGAAGAACTAGGTCCTAATAAGTTGAACAACGGTTAGTACTGAATTGAGTGGCAATCAAACACAAAATAAGATATTCTAATATCAATAGACTTTCAGTCCGAGGAGGTCACACTTGTATATATTGATCTCAATTGAATATAAAGACAATTTAGATTGCTACAGTCTTATTTTTCCCTTTCTTTCTTCTCCTTTTTTAGTAAGTCCTTCAGGAGATATTGCTGTGAATTGGGAATTACGAACAGATATTCTACCCTAGCCTATCCCCAGGGGAATGGACAAGTCGAGGTTGTTAACAAAGTCATAGTAAACGGACTCAAGAAAAGGTTGGATGATGCGAAGGGAAGATGGATGAAAGAGCTACCATATGTCCTGTGGATGTATCGAACCACACCTCGCAGATCAACGGGGGAGACCCCCTTTTCGATGACTTATGGAGCCGAGGCTGTTATTCCTTTAGAAATTGGCTTTCCAATGCTAAAGACCAGCTCATTCAGTCTGAACAGTAACAACGAGTTGCTAGAAAGGAGCTTAGATCTTATTGAAGAAAGAAGAGAAAGTGCAATGGTCCAATTGGCATATTACCAACACAAACTCAACCAAGGTTAGGATGCCAAGGTAAAGTTGAAGCCACTAGTGCCTGGTGACTTGGTATTGAGGAAAGTTCTGGGCACTGTAAAAAACTCAACATAGGGAAAGTTAGGACCCAATTGGGAAGGACCATATCGCATCACCTCTGTGACTGGTATAGGGGCACATTTCCTAGAAGACTTAGATGAGCATGTAATACCGCGCCCTTGGAATATAAACAACCTGAAAATGTATTATTATTAATGAAAAATTCCTTTATCAATAAATTCTTTTGTTGTGTAGAGGCATTGTGCTTCCTGTTACTTAATCTATTCAAGTATTAAACAGAACCTAAGTCAGGTGGCTCCTCGGATCACAGGCTTGGGGGAAATTAATTACTTTTAACATCTATTCAAGTATTAAACAGAGCCTAAATCTTGTATGGCTCCTCAGACCATAGGCTTGGGTGAAATTAATTACTTTTGACATCTATAGAAGTATTAAACAGAACCTAAGTCTTGTATGGCTCCTTGGACCACAGGTTTTGGGGAAATTAATTATTTTTTACATCTATTCAAGTATTAAACAAAACCTAAGTCTTGTATAGCTCCTCGAACCACAGACTTGGGAGAAATTAATTACTTTTGATATCTATTCAAGTATTAAACAGAACCTAAGTTTTGCATTGTTCCTCGGACCACAAGTTTATGGGAAATTAATTACTTTTGACATTTTTTCAAGTATTAAATAGAACCTAAACCCTGCATGGTTCCTCGGACCACAGGCTGAGGGGAAATTCATACTCAATGGCATCTATATAAGTGCTTAAACAGATCCTAAGTTATGTCAGGTCTCTCGGACCATATTCTTGGGTGAAATTAACACTCAAGGGCATCTACATAAATGTTTAAACAGATCTTAAGATATGTCAGGTCTCTCGGACCACATGTTTGGGTGAAATTAACACTCAAAGGTATCTATACAAGCATATAAACAGAACCTAAGTTGTGTCAGGTCCCTCGGACCACACACTTTGAGGAAATCAACATTCTGTAACACCCCTTTATTTTTCACCAAAGATCAAAACAGATCCAAGGTTATGTTTACATCCTCGAGTTGAAATCTTTAAGCAAATTGAAATTTATATTTATTTACATAAGTGATGAGCAAAATATAGGTTGTCTGCCTCTTCTATTATCCCTCACATGATATAAGTTTATCAATATCAACCTTCATTATAGAAGGTTCAATTCACAATACGAACACTTAATATATAACTTTGTTTCTGGTACTTGATCGAATTACTTAGATTATTGACAGTATAATATTATTGGCTTCTATTGAAGGAACAGTAATAGTAGTTCAATGCTGTGTATAAAAATGATAAAACAAAAGAACAAGAGATGAAGAGAAAAACGTTTTCATTAAATAAAAAAAAAAAGTACATTATACACATTGACATAGTGTCATTCTAAAAAAAAAAATGAAAAAAAAGGAGAAGAAAGAAAGGAAAAAATAAGACTGTAGCAATCTAAATTGTCTTTGTATTCAATTGAGATCAATATATACAAATGTGATCTTCTCGGACTGAAAGTCTATTGATATCAAAATCTCTTATTTCATGTTTGATTGTCACTCAATTCAGTACTAGTCATTGTTCAACTTATTAGGGCCTAGTTCTTCGACCCACTTTCTACAAATTTATTGTACTGGGCTTATTGGGCCAATATCCCATACGTTTTGGGCTTAGACTGTAAATTAAGACCCTACACATGCTATGTAATAGAATAATATTATATTTTTATATGCTGTATTTAATTCTTTATAATGCAATAGGATAACATTTAACAATCAAATAAAACAAAACAAAAAATAGAAAATAAAAACAATAACAATTTAAAAAACTAAACTAAACGCTTTAGCCCAAAGTAGACTTTTAAAGAACATAAAAAAAATTATCAACCTAAAGCAAAGATACAAGAAAAATAAAAAAATCCACCAAAAAGTTGAGAGAGAGAGAGAAACAACATTTTTTTTTTTGAGAAAAAACTATGCATAGAATGGAAAATATAGCGACAAATTTATAGTACGAAAGTGTGAATAAGAAGAAACAAAAATGAAGAAAGATGAAAAAAAAAAAGGAAGAATGGTATTAATGTAGAAAGTAGTGGGGAGATGAAAAAATAAGAGAGGGGGAAATGTTGAAGAAGTAGTGGGAAGATGAAAATGTAAGGAAATGAGAAAGATTAGAGAAATGTAAATATTAAAAACATAAATGTAAAAAACAATTATAGGAAAATTAGAAAACAAAAAGATAATGACGTGGATGCTAATGTGGCTCAACTGGAGTATAATAATAATAAATGCTACGCCTCAGCTTTTAAATATATATATATATATATATATATATATACATTTTGTTATTTTTGAATAAGATTCATTATGTAACATAGTAATTAGCAATTTGTCGCAGTAAGGATTTTTTTTTTTCTTTTTTTTCTTTTTTTTGGGTGAGAATCGTTACTGTTAGATTAATTGTGCTACAAAAAAACGTTGTAACATAGCCAACAATATTGTGTTATATTGGAACTCTTTTTTTTCGGGAGAAGATATTGAAAGTTGAGAGTATTTGGTATGTGGATTGAATGTTCAAAAAAATTTTCTGAAGTAGGATTTTGATATGAATCATATGATTCTTTTTTTCTCGGTTCAATAACAGTAAAATATTAAATTAATACCTCATTTAGTTAACTTAGAGAGCTATTTTCGTATGTGTTCTAATAGGAATTGCTGTTTATTGAAAAAAAAAAAGAAAAAAAAAGAGCTATTAGAATCTATAATTGAATTGCTTTTCCTTCGTTATTTAGGTGCAAGAAATATAAATTTAACAAAAGAAAATAGAAGCAAGAAATAGAAATTGTAGGAACAAGTTAACAGTATCTGATTTTAAGACAGCCTGTTCAATGAGCAGTTACAGCAATTGAAAGCTGATAATGGCTTAGATAAAAACTTGATAGGACTTTTGGATGATGTATATTAAGTTCTTCCGTTAAATTCAAACACATGATAAACATTGCATATTTGGTTCCCCCATTGAATTTATTTATTCTGAGAAAGATAAACATTGTTCTGCTGCATTAGTCAATATGTGTTTCAATTTTATTGGAAAACCTTTTTTTAAGGTTCAATACTTAAAAGCTATACCTAAGTTTTGCAGTAAAAATTTTTAATGCAAAAATGAACTTTAAACTTTAAAGGGTTTGTGTGTGTATGTAATTCAATAGGGGAAGGGGAATTTGAATCTTGGACTTTTCCATTAAAAACACTAATAAAAGTCTTAATTAAGTTACAAGCCTCTTGACAACATTGAAGTATATTAAGTTCCATAAATATGCTATGCAATCACCTGTACCATATAGCATTTTTCTTTTATGTCATCAAAGCACAAATCAAAATAATTCCACTAGAACTTTGTCTCTCAAATGATCCATTTGGCATACCAGGCAAAGGATAAGAAATGAGAATTTACAGTGCTGGTAGCAATTGGACTGAGAATAATATATCTAACATAAATTCATCCAGGTATCTTCAAGCTACTTAGAGGTCTATTATATAAT
Organism: Quercus robur; assembly: GCF_932294415.1. Lineage (NCBI taxonomy): Eukaryota > Viridiplantae > Streptophyta > Magnoliopsida > Fagales > Fagaceae > Quercus > Quercus robur. The sequence continues at coordinate 34,361,617 of NC_065535.1, read as the reverse complement.
CACAGTTTCTTCCTAAATATTTGGGACATAAAAAAAAAAAAGACTAGTACAGCATTCGCCCATAAAATCTAATAACAAATTAACAATTGCTCCATAAGGTTTATCCAGGGAATGCCAGCTAGTTAGAAACAAAATCTACAGCATATTTCATCTAGTCCCTTGTAAAAGGGACACATGGAAAAGGATTACCTTGGGCGGGCAGTGCTTCGAGTTGTTCTTCTAAGATCTGAAGTAGGTCTGGAAGCTTGAGAGGAACCAGTTCCAACTACATCTGCACAGTCAGTTTTGCTGGATCTAAGCCTTTTTGTTCTAGGTCCCCGAGGTGGCTGGGTCTGGGTGGGCACATCCGCCTCATCCTCTTCATCGACAAGTTCTGCTTTGGGTACTACATAATTCCATTCAGTCCCACAACTTGGACAAACTCTTTCCCCCTAAAATTAATTCAAGTTAGCAGGTTTACTAAGTACAGAACGCCCTGTTCACAGTAAATACGAGACACATCATGAATATACCCTTCTTTGGGAAAAGAATTTCTTTAGGCAGTACTTGTGAATTCGGACTGTACAGGAGTCATTCTGGCACACATCCGCCTGTCAAAAACAAACCCAACAAAGTACAAAAATTAATAGCAGAAACAAAGAAATGTTCCATTAGTTTTAGTTGGAACATTTGAAAATTTTCCATTGCTATTACCCTAGGGTAATGGTTGAATAAAACATTAGATTTTACTTCGAAACCACAAGCAAAGCTAATTCAAATTAACATTTTACTGAATACATCCTACATGGATTAATTAACTGTTAAAAAAAAATTTAATTAATTTCCGAGATATAGTAGACATCAAACATTAACCAGTATCCACAAACATAGCAAAGTAATAATCAATTAACCTTCACTCCAGCTTCGTTGCACACTTGACATGAAGGAATATCATTATTACGGAAATAACTGCGCAGATCAAGAAAGGATCTGACACCAAGTCCAATGATACCATCAGGAGTGCGATTAAGCCACTGGTCCCGCACAAGTTCATCGAGAGTTTTTTCCTTCTGAGATAATGAGAAATTCTTTACTGCAGGAGGGACCTGAGTTGGATCACACTGTGATTGTGATCCTGTGCTAGTTAGAACCTGATTAACAACATGAAGTGTCAAGCATGAGCGCATCACAGGAGCAAGCTTGTACAGAATAATAAACTCATTTGCCTGTGTGAAAATGGTGTAAAAGTTGAGGGAGTTCCTAAATGAAAGCAAATTCTAGTTTGTTTGATTTAATTGATATGGAATTTTTCCTAATAAAAGCATAAACACTCAGTCACTAGTTCTGGAAACATCCATTCTTGGGCAAACCAAGTCATGATCAATAAACTTGTTGCGGGAATCATATAGAATTAAGACCCATTGGGTTTTCATCCACAGTTTAGCTGTGCAGACAACATTCTCTATAGCAAGTATTAAGAAGAACATTCAAAAAGATATATGCATTCGGAAGAATATATGTAAGACATACTGCCAACATTAGACAAATTAAGCCAAACTGGGACATGTGCCCACAGTTTAGCTGCAGACAACTGCAGTAAGTAATAAGGTGAATGTTCAAAAAGAAAAATGCATTCAAGAGTATTCAAAATGCGTACTGCTATAAAATATAACTGAAACAAACCTTTAGCAAAACAACCAGAAACATTGTAGTTTTTCTAAGCAAAACTGATTGATAATATAAGTGCTTCACCATGGTGCACCTAATTCTGTACGTATTACCTTGGAAAGGTGTTTGGGGCAATAAGGTTCCATGTAAGGTAGCTTTTTTTTTTTTTTGTATGGACTGCAGCTTTGAATTCTATACTGACAATGGATAACCTTGCTAAACGGAAGCTACTGATTGTTAATATATGTATTTTGTGTAAGGGGACAGTGAAAAAGTTAATCAATTGTTGCACTGTACTATTGCTAGGGAGATGTGATCTTTTGCACTTATGGCTTTTGGAGTACATTGGGTAATGCCATGCCAAGTAATTGACTTGTTGACTATTTGGAGGGGTGTTTGGAAGCCCCTGTAATAGGGTAGTGTGGCAAGCTACTCTACATTGCATTATGTGGGCCATATGGAGAGAGAGGAATTGCTGGACTTTTGAGAATGAAGAAATCTATGCAAGATATTAAAAATAGCCTTTTGAGAACTATGTTTGAACATAGTACATAGATCGGGAGGTATCTTGTAGTTTTATTATTGATTTTTTTGGAGATCATGAGTGTTGTAATTCTTTAAGGATGCTCGCTTTTGAGCATTCCTTCTTTTTAATAAATTATTCTTTTACTTATCAAAAAAAATATTTAAGTTGCATTGCCTTTAGCAACCTTATCACAACTGGCATACTTGTACTTACAAATGTGATCTACATGACAATCCTCTTCCCTTGAGATTTGAGAACCCACTGATCTTGAAATTTCAGTAGAGATGGGAGAGGCAACACTCAAGACCCAATACTCATGACCATAACTAGAATTATATTTATTTTGATTGGTTGGGTCTTGAAGCCATTAAGTCACCCTTAACCTAGCTCTTACAAGGGAACCAGAATTATATTTAATGGAACTGTGAATGTTACTGCCTCTAGAAAGAAGTATATCTTTGGCTTGTCACCAACTCTGACCAATAGGCAACAGCTAAGAAACAAATTCTAGCAGATTGGGGAGACGAGCTGCCAAGTAGGTGAGTGGTAGTAGAAGTGGCAAGGGAGAGCATGGCTCAGACATTTTGCTGACATTGAGAAAAGGGAGAAAGGTAGCCAACCAATAAAAAATTACAACCATACATAACATCATCAAAACACCAAAACCACATCCACTTATTGCTTCACGCACTGAAAAAAAACCACTTTGGATGAGCAAGCGATCAACTGGTTGTGTTTAAAAAAATTTCACTTCTTTTGAGTTTTCCATTTCAGATCTGGTTGTCCCTCTTGAGAGCCCATTGATCTTCTTTGGCTCATCCAAAACACTGCTACATGGTTATAATGGGAAAGCATTTTACTTATCCAGGCTTGCAAATGAAAAAAGAGCATAGGTGGACTTCAAATGGGTAAAAGAGTATTATACTTTGACATTTTGTAGTATGGGGCCGGCTAATCTTCTCAACTAGAGGGGGAGCATATGTTGTTTTGTGAAATCTTAGGGGAGGATACAGCAATTTAATCCTATTATAAGTTTACTTTATTCCATAATATTATAAGAAAATTCTCCTACTACAGAAACTTGAATTTCAAAGAGAACATTTTATGAGCGTCATTATATCAAACCAATAAGATTTTACTTAACATCATAGATTTGTGATGCAGAAGAAGAGTGTCATTATGAACCGCTCTATGTGTTGGACTTTTTTCTGTTGCCCAATGAAGCATGAGTTTGATAAAGAAGCATACATTAATCCTATATGGTGCTTTCATAATGAAGTGCATAGCACAATTAGAACCAGTTATGAACCATAGAAAGAAGTTCATAGCAACAAAAAACAACCAATCCTCATTAGTACCAAAATTTTGTTGCTGACTATGGATCCTCAACAAACTATTGAAGAGCGAGCAATTCAACATAGGTGCCTCAAGGAGTTTGTTGGAGGTAATTAAGTTTGGGTACACTTTACAAAACAAATATTTCCATAGGAAATCCATTACAAAGATTGATCTACATAAGGCATTGAAGAAAATAAGTATGAATACTTATGAGGTGAAACTTCCAAATGATCATTAGATCAGTCCTATCTCTAATCTTGCAGCCTTGCATTTGTTTGATTACCAAAACTTTGATGGTGACACTGAGCAACCAGAAATCAAAGATTGTAGTGTCCAGTTACCAAAGAAGCCTAGAGATGTCATCGAAGAGTTCCTTGATATTAAGGAGGCTTGATAATTTTAAGGTTATCACTACGATCAAATTCATATAAATTAACTAATGAAAACACCTGGACTACAGGAGAGTTTTTTTTTTTTAAAGGTTGATCCTTCTATATATGACCATAATTTTCACATTTTTAACTGATGCCAAGATCTCTCCACCACAGAAAAATTGATGAGTAGCTAATCAGAAAAGAAAAAAGATTCCAGGGTCAGTGTTCACAGCATTGTAGCACAATACTTTTCATCACTAACAGTTTTATAAATTGGGATTTTTATGAATAACTTGAGTTAAATTTCTTAGGCTACCTTTTTACAGATAAATTATGTTTTATATCAAGGCCAATATTTCTATTTAATAATTCTTTCTATGCTACAAAGTTGATTATTTAGGGGTGCAACCAAATTTTGACTTTTATTTCAGCGAGAGAGTTTTTTTCTTTCTGTGTCCTTACTCTCTAGCCTGAAAGGCCAGCCCTTTGGCTATTATTTCATCTTTATCACTCACTCCTCGAGTTTATAAACTTTCTAGTACAAACTAAAACCCTTTGTGAGCTTCTCCAATGCTAATCTCTTCCATACAAGTTATGCCACTTGTAGAAGACAAACCATATGGAGTTGGATTTGCATCACTCAAAGTGCTAACTCAAATTTCTAGAGTTCAATGCATCAGTTATTTTGATCACTTGTGGTGTGGGGATTCCCCTCTAAAGTAGGCATTCCCAGAGTTATTTTTGATCAGTCAGGATAGAGATTCTTCCATAGCAGATTTATTGCAATTGGGGTGAAGCATTGGGATCTTCATTTTCCCAGATTGGTACAAGATTGGGAGCTTGATTCTTTGGATAGATTTATGGGTTTAATTTACTAATTTTTTTCTGTAATTGGAAGGGGAGATGACAAGATGTGTTGGAAGCTTAATAAGAGTAGGGGTTTTAAGGTAGGAGGCTATTACCAGCTATTGTGTCCCTCCAATTGTGTCCATTTTCCATGAAAAATTATTTGGAGATCTAAGATCCCTCCTAGAGCTGCTTTCTTCTCTTTGAGTGCTGCGTTGGGGAGTATCTTTACTACGGATAATTTATGGAAGAGAGGTATTATTGTGATTGATTGGAGTGTCATGTGTAAACGGAATGGGGAAAATGTGGATCATCCACTTCTACATTTTCCTATAGCTCATGAGATGTGGTCCTTGGTTTTTTGTTTGTTTGGTATCCATCGGGTTATGCCACTGCAGGAAATGGATCTATTAGCCTCTTGGCAAGGCAGTTTTGCTCGGCACCGTAATGCTGCAAGTTGGAAGATTGTGTCACATTGCTTAATGTGGTGCATTTGGTAGGAGAGAATTGCTAGAAGTTTTGAGGGTTGTGAGCAGATTATATTTGAATCCTTTTTCTTTCTTTCTATGCTGGATTGGGCTAGAGCTCTTCAAGCTTTCTCTTGTGATTCTTTCTTAGATTTTTTAGAGCATTGTTCTTTGAGATGTGTATACTTGGAAGTTTTGCTGCTTTAATAAAGATTGTTACTTATAAAAAAAAATGCATCAGTGCAACAAATAAGGTCAGAAAATTCAGACCTGATTCTCCAATCGTAGATTAAGGGCATGAATGTTGGGTATTCTACCTTGGGCTGTGGCATCTTGCACAATTGCTTCAATCTGATATTTGACATAAAAAAGACGCAAGAAGATATGATATAAATGAAGATATCTAAAATTCATACTAGTAAACATCAAACATCTATTGGCATAAAGATTTTCACAAAGACTTCATTTAGACATAGTTTCTTCCATTTATACCTTTTCTAGAAGGCTCAAACACTGAGAAAGTGATCAGAGAATTTGCTTCATTCTCATAACTAAGGATAATGCAATGTCAAGTGAATGTTATGAAATTCTCCTTGAACCTTGATTAATATTTTCCAACTATTCCACTAGCAACAAAGCACGTGAAAAAGAAATGAAGATTACCTATTTTATTGTAACTTTCATGATAAACACAAAAGAATATAACAGAAAAAGATGCCCATTTTTTTTTTTTATCTTTTGGATTAGAGAAAGATGCCCACAATATTTTTTTTATTAATTTTTTTTTTGAAGGAAATCCATTAAAGAAGCAAGAAAGGCTAAGAGACAATGGAAGAATATACCAAAGGTTGTTTTTGGCCCTTATTTTGCTGCTACACCTACTTCCTTGAGATATGACATCTCTCTTCACGGTGGAAATCATATTCTCCATTATAAGGAATGACATCTAAAAACAATATAACCAACTACAATAATCTATAGCAAAATGTTCTTAGAGATATCATTAAGGGGTTATCTTTATGCTTGTACAGAGTCCTCCATGCTCATTTTATATTGGGATTATATCTTGCTTTAGAAAGAAGAGTGAACAAATTGCAAGTAGCAACCTGCTAGGTAATAATACATACAGCCTCCTAGAGGATGGGAGCTCTCATAAATAAGGTAAAATTTTTAATTGCTTTACTATGTTTACCCTAATATATGAAAAGACTATGTGCACAGGTGTGCAGAGCCAACAGTGGCTCCATTGGGTATCCCAAGTCCCCTGTGAGTCTGTGACCCACAGTCATGGATTAATTAGTTTTTTTTTTTTTTTTTTTTAAATAACAGATAAAAGTTTATTTGAAGCAAGGAACCAACTCCATTAACAAGTTCTTGGATGCTGTAAAATTTCAAGACTATTTGGTGTTAAACCTTTACAAAAATAGTACATTACAAAAATTAAAGCCTCAGTTAAATAAACACATACCAAATGAAACATTGTAATAGAACCAAACCCCAAAACACTAAAAACTGAAATTAAAAACTAAGCAGCCACGGGCTCTGGTAAACTAAAGTACTTTAATGACACTGTACCTTACTCATAGTTTACTGTAGAACAATGCAACTTAACCCAAAAAAAAAAAAAAAGAGAGAGATGGCTGAGATATGTGGCCTAAAAGTCATGATATTAAATTGCAATGTACATTGCAGAGATTATAGGTATAACATCTTTTGTATGACAAACAGTTTAAACACATCAGTTATTATCAAGTCTTAAGTACATACCCATGACAATGGCAACTGTTCCTATATCAAAATTGTTAGTTCTGTAATCAGTCAATTTTTCAAGTCAACATCAGGAAGGCCTTTCTTGAGACGATGGAGAAGAGGCAAGGTCGAAATTGAGCAGAAATAGCTATGTACTTAATTTTATAAATCTTTGAAAGCCAAAATGAATTGGTGATCAAAATGGATTCTTGGAAGAAGATATGTCTCTATTATATACATTTTTTTTTTATAACGTCTAGGGAACTTTTTTAAAGAAGAACCCTTTGGACTCGCCCCTACCCACTAAAACCCAAGGGCAACTGACCCCACCCACCAGAACCAGTTGTCCAGTAATCCAAGCACATTCTCTAGTATATAAACCCTACATTGGGTTGACGAATGTTGTTGCAATGGGACAATTTTGAATTTTGTTATCAAAATATAAGTATAGCCATACTTACAATTGCCTTGTAGAAAGCAATCTGGGGAACTGAATATTTAGTGCCAAGCTTGGATTGTTCATCAGAAACAGTATTGACCACTCCATAGTAAACCCGGCCATCGTATTGGTTCCTGAAACCCCGTAGCTCACACTGAACATATGAAAGTGCTTTGTTTATCTTCAAGAGATATTCATCAAACACCTGTTTATGAGTGCCTGTAATAGTGTATATATATATATATATATATATATATCAAACACTACACTAAAATTTAACCAAACAAGAATCAACAATTAAAGCAGTTATGGAACAAGAAGAGGAAAAAGGAAACCTGGGTTTTTGCCAGTGAGGCCATTGAAGATTGGATGGAACTGATCGTCCCTTAGAGGACCGCGTGATAACAATGCTTGAATTAGGGTTTGGTGTCTCCAGCTCAGCTCCGCCATTTTCAGAATCAGAAACCCTAACTTTCTTTCTTTCTTTCTGAGGTGAATTGGGGATTTTTTTTTTCGAAATTTGACAACTAAAATGAAAATAGAATGTTTTTTTGTTTGTAAAGTTTGAGAAAAATATTGTACTGCGGCTGGGTTTATACGATACGACCCTTCGGATGGCGGGAAATATTGGGCTTGGTATAATGGCGGGAGATGTTAAGGGTCACTTGCATTTTTTTTTCTTTTTCTTTTTTTTGAGGGGAAGGTAAGTCAACTTTATTAAAAGAAATCAAGTTGAAGTACATCAATCAAGTCTTGAGGTAGTTCTTCTAACCACACATCTGTATCAGCAGTTAAAACTGCTCTCTTTGCCAGGGAGTGGGTTGACCTATTGCCCTCTACGTGTATGAATGAAATTACAAAATTGCATGCCAGCTCCTAATCTTTGGATATCAGTTATAATATGGCCCAGTTGAGTTCTGTTGGGCTTTGGGTTGTTGAGTGCCTGTATGACTTTCAAGGAATCCCCTTCCACAACGGCCTTGAAGATGCTGATCTCTTGTGCGAAAATAAGTGCTTGCCTAGCTGCCAAAGCTTCCACCATGTCCACCGAGCTTGGCAAAGGGATTTTCTGACTGAGGGCTGCAATGATCAGCCCAGATTCGTCGCGGATGACAATACCCAGGCCAGCAAGCTTCCTATCCTCAAACACAGTTCCGTCGAAGTTGATCTTGAATAACCCAGCACCAAGTGGTTGCTATTTCGTTTCCACCTAAGGGATGACAGACTGTGTAGGAATGTCTTGCACGTCATTAAATTCCTGCAACAACTCCCTCGCTTTTTTCACCGTTTCACCAACGTCCCATATAGGTTGCCTTTCTCTCAGTCTGTTACGTCTAGTCCATATACACCAAGCTACTACGGAAAAGAGCACAGTTGTACCTGAAGATAATTCCGATAACACGAAGGACACCAAGTCACCAAAGCATCTAAAATTCCTTGTACGTGGGTAGTAAAAGGTCTGATCCGAGAACCAAATACTCTTGGCATGGTCACAAAACCATAAGCAATGAATGACGTCTTCTGGAAACTCTTCACAAAGTCCACAATTATTATCTGGTAGGATATGCCGTGCATAGAGATTGAACTTTGTAGGTAGAGACTCATTTGACGCCCGCCACAGGAAGTGCTTAACTTTGTTAGGGACCTTGAGCCTCCAGATACCATTCCACAAGGGCTTTGAAGCTTCTGGATTGGACGAGCCAGCCTGGGATAAGAGTGATTCATTTGCCAAAATCTAGTAAGCACTCTTGACCTAGTATACTCCATCCGGGGTCCACGGCCAGATAAGTGCATCCCTATCAGTATGAAGGCTAACAGGCATACTCTTTATACAATCTGCCTCCCAAGGGTAAAACATCTGATCAATAAGTTCCGAATTCCACATCTTCGTTCCCGTGATGAACAAGTCTTTTACTACAGCCAGAGATGAATCCATCCGAGGAGAAAGGATTTTTCCTCCACCTGAAGAGTCCAGCCACCTATGCTTCCATATATCTATTGTAGAGCCATCCCGAACACGCCATCTAGCACCCTTACAAATAACATCCCTTGCCTGCATTATACTCTTCCATGCAAAGGAACTCCGTGGATTAATCTCAGCATCAAGGATACAACCCGAAGGAAAATATTTTGGCTTAAACACTCTGTACAGCAAGGTATCTTCTTCATGGAAAAGCCTCCACACCTGTTTACCAAGGAGTGCATCATTAAATTGTTGAAGATCACAAAACCCCATGCCTCCAAGAGACTTTGAAGAGCAAAGCGTCTTCCACTTCACCCATTGCATCTTCCTTGAATTATCTTGATTCCCCCACCAAAATTTGCGGATCATAGATTCTATATCTTTTATCAACCCAAGTGGCAAGCGAAACACATTCATGGAATAGGTGGGGATGGATTGAATCACAGCCTTAATCATTACTTCCTTCCCGGATTGAGATAATAGTCTCTCTTTCCACCCTTGCATCTTGTTCCATATTCTCTCCTTGATTTGATTGAAGCATGCTTTTTTTTGCCTCCCCACAAAAGATGGCAAACCCAAATATTTGTCATAGTGCTTTATGACCGGCACTCCCAATAGATCCTTAATCTCCTGTTGAACCTCCTCAGAAGTGTTTCAGCTAAAGAAAATGGTTGTCTTAGCCCTGTTCACTTGTTGGCCCGAAGCAGCTTCATACCACTCAAGTAGGAGCTGATTTTTTTGGCATTTAGCTGCATTTGACCTGCAGAACAAAAGGCAATCATCTGCAAAAAAATAGGTGAGTAATCCTTGGACCCTGCTGGCATAGAGATAGACCCTTTATTTCCTTATCCTCTGTTGCTTTACACAAGAGAGCATTAAGACCTTTTGCACAAAACAGAAAAAGAAAGGGAGAAAGAGGATCACCCTATCTCAATCCCCTTAAAGGCCGAATAAAGCCTTTTGGCTCTCCATTGATGAGTATGGAATAAGTCACTGTTGATACACACTGCATTATCATTGTAACCCATGATTCTATAAAACCCATACGTAATAGAATTTTTTCCAAAAAAAACCATTCCACTCTATCATAAGCCTTGCTCATATCGAGCTTCATGGCCATATACCCCTCTCTTCCTGAACATTGTGTATTCATATAGTGCAAAGATTCAAAAGCTATCAGAATGTTATCAGTGATGAGTCCATCTGCAATGAAAGCACTTTGAGCCTCTGAAATTATAGAGTTCAAGATGGGTTTGAGTCTATTTGCAATAACTTTACTAATGATTTTATAAAGCACATTGCATAAACTAATGGGTCTAAATTCCGAGACACTTTCAGGATTGCAAACCTTAGGAATTAAAGTAATGAAGTGTGATTAATGGATTTAAGGAGAGTACCAAAATTCAAACAGGAGAGGACAGCTTCAGTAACTTCTGAACCCACATTTTGCCAAAAAGATTAATAAAAGATGGGTGGCATCCCATCTGAACCTGGTGCTTTTAAGGGTGCCATTTGTTTAATAGCAGCATCCACCTCTTCTTTGCTGTAAGGCTTCAACAGTTCAACATTCATACTGTCAGAAACAACCTAATTCACACCCTCCAAGATTCGGTCAATATCATGGCCATTTGATGAAGTAAAGAGCCTAGTATAGAAGTCAACAAATAATGAGGACACCACCTCGTCCTCTGACTGCCATACCCCTTCATCATCTTGGATTCCTCTTATAAAATTTTTCCTTTTTCTTTGGGTAGCCACCGCATGAAAATACTTTGTATTCTTATCCCCTTTAGCCAACCATTGTGTTCTCACTCTCTGTTTCCACATTCGGCTTTTCTTGTCAAGTAGAATATTGAGTTCACGTCTAAGGGTGACAACTGACTCATAATCTCCCCCTTTGGCTGCCATTTCTTCCGCTTTCCACAATAACTCTTTCTTCTTTGCAATCTGAGACTTAACACTTCCAAAGTGCTCCTTACTCCAAGACTTCAACATTTTCTTAAATTTCTTAAGCTTTCTCGTTACCTTGAACATGGGGGTCCCTTGGTGATCACATTGCCACGCTCTGAACACTGTATCCTCTGTCGGCTAACCACATCCTCTGTCGGCTAACCACATCCTTTCAAAACGGAATGGACGTCTACTCCAACGCTGAGCTTCATTGTTGGGGTTGAAAATAAGACTGATAGGCTGATGGTCAGAAGAATAGCAGTGAAGGTGGCGAATTGTAGCAACCGGAAACTTTGATAACCAATCATAGTTGGCCACTCCCTTGTCAAGACGCTCCCAAATCAAATGCCCATGTCGTCTACCATGCTAGGTGAATTCCGGACCTATGAAGCCACAAAAGTCTAAAGTATCTCGGAAAGCTTGCATCTGTGCATACGGTCTAAGTCACCCACCCTTCTTCTCTTCCATGTGTAAGAGTTCATTAAAATCACCCATACAGCACCATGGTAAGTGTGGTTTGGATTTCAACATACGGAGCATACTCCATGCTTCCTCCCTATTACTAACTTCCGATTCTCCGTAAAAATCGGTGAACCTCCACGCATCCACTGTACCACAGTTTACAACCGCATCAATATGGTTTTTTGAAAAGCTGTCAACCCACACGGCACCTTCTGACTTCCACAAAAGAGCCAAACCACCTCCTTTACCACGACTAGGAACCGTAAACAAACCTGCGTATTTAACCTTACGCTTTATTTTTTTCTAATTGCTTTTTCTCAGACCAGGTTTCTGACAAAAAGACAATTAGGGGATCTTGTGCTCGAATAAATTCTTCTAGCTCATCGTCTGCCCGTGGGTTCCCAAGCCCACGGCAGTTCCAGGCTAGACAAGTCATGGCTCTCGGTGGGGCTACCTAGCAGCCTCCACTGTTGGTAAGGGGTTTGCGCAAAGTTTTTTTCCTGCATGCACAATGTCACTGCAATCCTCATTTTCACGTAGAAGTCTCTTCTTCATAAAAGGCACGGGCTGGGTTTCAGTTAGATTTCTATCCTGCACCAATCTCTTCCAACTACGGGTTTTATAATTGTTACCCTGTAGGCTGCCCTGTATAGATTCCACCATAACTAGCTCTGAATTAAAGCCTATACCAGTTGTTGTATTATTAATGGATTGGCCCTCAGACTGCACTAAGGCCATATCGGGCCCAACTGGACTTGAGCCCACTACTGTAGAATCAAACTTTGAAATCTCAGCGTCAATTCCGCTCAATACCTCCTGGAAATCCAACTTGCTCCTTGTGATATTCTCCGAGATTTTCGCATCTCCTGTGATCGCATAATCCGTTACTTCGTGAGGTGGCTCAATTGGCAAAGTCGCCCTAGCCCCACCTTCCTCCTCCCTCAGTTCAGTACCATGATCCCGATTTGATCCAAACATCCCACTCCAAACTGTATCAGTCTCCTTTCTTACTTCCTTCGCGACTCCTCCATGAGACTCACCACCGTTCACGTCACCACCACTCTCCTCATCCTCTGTGCCACCCACCCTGATCGTTGCGCACTTCCTCATATTAAAGGTTAGCGCACGTAACCAAGCACCATATTGCCTATCGTTTTCAATCAGAGAGCCCTTACTCCTCACCCAAACGTCGCACTCCTTGTCACTATGGGTAAGCCGGCCACACCAATAACACAGATTTGGCAAGCGTTCATATTTAAATCTAACCCAGCCAATCTCCCCATCCCTAAGACGGATTTTGCGTCCTCGACATAGTGGTTTTGATATGTTAACCCCAACTCTGATTCTCATAAAGGTGCTTCCATCTTGATTGCCCCACTCTCTAAGTCCTTGTTGTACCTCTCCACAGACTTTACCGATCTCAGCAACCGCATCTGGATTCATATCCCCCACTGGTAAATCATGGACCTAAATCCAAAAAAACGTTTTGTCGAAAACCAAATCTTTTACCGCAACAGTCTTCTCCATCCGACGCAAAGAAACCAAGTGTTTATCATAGCTCCATGGCTCTCCCAAGAGGACCCTGTCTGCATCCATCTTATCCGAAAACACAAAGAGAACCACATGACTTCCCATATCTTTGATCTCGAAACTCTTCTTTGTCTGCCACAACTGTTTGAACGTCCGGGCTATAGCCTCCATATTCAACACTCTACGTGTAAAGAATTTGGTTGCTAAAACCTTCCCCCCTGTCGTCTCAAAGATCTGACCGCTATACTCACTCTCCTCCTCCTCTGATAGTGAAAGTTTTTTCTACATCACTGACAAGTCTTCCATGATAACCCTCGGTTGCAAGCGTTGAAACCGAAAGACAACTCACTGACTTTGAAAAGGAAATCGTACAAGTATGATTGACACAAACTAAAAAGCCTAAACCCTAGAGTTAGGCACAACTTTCTACTGGGTGATTGTGAGACAAAAAATTATCATTAAAAAAATTGTAAGAAAATTAAAAATAATAAATAAATAAATGAAAAGAGAGAAGAATGCTTTGAAATGTTGATGTGGTTTTTGAGTATGCAAGCTGTGCAGATCATTTGCTATGTAAACATTTTTCATAAATGAGGTGACAATAGAATCTAAATCGATTAAAAGTTCAAAAATATAACAACTAAATTGAATATTGAGAAAATTTGGGAACAAAATTGAAAGTATACCTGAAATATAAAGATGAACAAAAATTGTCAATAATTGTCGGTCGAAATCTTAGGATTACATTTTGGCAAAAAAAAAAAAAAAAAAAAAACGAGACATTTTAGTAATTTTAAAAGTTGAGCCCAGTTCCTAATGTTTCAAATTAGTACTTCTAATTCTTCAAAGTTTAAAAATCAAGCATTATCACTAAGTATTTATTAAAAAAATTAGATAGTGACAATCCCAAGTCATATGAGTCAACCCACATTAGAAACTCTAGATATTCCAGTTGCAATCCTACCAAAAATTGTCAATAATTCTAAGGTTTTCCAACGGATTTGACAATTGTTGGTGTCCTAATTTTAGGACATTTGTATGACCAACATGTAACAATGGTGGGGCAAGCTTGCAAGGGAGTGGGTGCATTACTAAAGTATATCACGTTGTTTCTCTCACTAAAGTTTTGTGCGGTTCTCGGGAAATGAGGGAAAGGGAGGGAAAGTCTATTTTTTTGTCTGAAAATTTCCTTCTTCATTATTGTTTTTGCAAAAATCCAATGTGTAGAAAATGGAGAACTGGGCATTTATTGAGCATTTCTTCGTATGATTGGGAGGATGGAAAATTGTGAAATTAGAAAATGTTAGGAGGATAAAAAATTTGTATTTTTCATTGTGTGTTTGATAGAGAAAATAGAAAAGTAGAAAGAAAAAGAAAAAAATAACTATTATGTCTTTATGATTAAAAGTAGAATATAGAAAAAGTGGTGGTAATTTTTTTTATCTCATTGCCATTTTCCTTTCTCTTTTCTTCCTGATTTGGAGAGAGAAAAAAAAAATGTCGAGCCCAATAAAAACTCCATGCACCATTTTTTTTTCTTCCCTTTTAACTTTAACCAAACAATAGAAAATCACATTTTCCTCTACCTTTTCCTTTCCCATTTTTTATCATCTCTATTTTCAACCCAACCAAATATAAGCTTATATTAGAGCATTATACTGTAGTTTTTTTGTAAAAGATCATTTTTCATTATAGTTTTTCTAAAAGTCCTCTGAAACTTTCCTTTTCCTTTATAGTTTCAATGTTTTTGTGAGAGAGTGATCATATCCACACAAAACTCAATTAAGCAAATATATTTAATATGAATTAGTTGTGTCTATGGGTCAGGTTGGATTTTGGTCACGAATGTGCATCACATCCCTTACATCCCATCTCGTGGACTAGACAGAAACTTTGCCTCCTACCTATGACTTCTTCATGTCAAGAGGAGATTACACACGTAAACAAAGATTTTGATGAAATAAGTATAATTTGACAATTTTTGAACTTGTTTATTTAAACAATAATCACACAACATATATCACAATTGCTAGGGTAGTAAATTGTGATCGGTGTAGAACAAATGTGATGTCAATGGGATCCCAATGAAAGTGATGTTGCACAAATTACAATCTACTACTTCAACACGTTGTAAGAGGGAGGGTCTAATTGACAAGTGTTGAAGTGAATTGGTTAAAGCTGAGGTTTAAACGAGAAAAAAAAAAAAAATTATTGCAATCAACCAACCTTTTTTTTAAGGGAATTGAGCAACTAAAGTTAAACATGTATTTATTTATTAGGTCTTGTTACTTTCCACCTGATAAATTCCTAACGCACTTCAACATCCACATCCATTAACAAAAGCCGAAAAAGAAATCAAATTGCCGACAATTTTATTTTGGTGAGGGTGGATTTGGGGGGAAGAGATTTTGAACTGCAAAACATAGATTTTGAACTCTGCTCTGATTTGGAGTTTGGTTCACTTGAATATTAGGAACACCAAAACAACTTATCTTTTTTATGTCATATATATATAACCTGCATAAGTAATCACACGAGAGTATTTTACAGCTTAAATCCAAAAGTTAAACCTTATTTAGGTGAAAGCTCCTATGCCACACAGGACAGCACATAGGGCAGACTGGTTTATACACGAGACAACTGTTTGAGAGATATGTATACTAGGTGCAGGAGTTTCATATCCTTTAATGCAGCCTCCCGGGTCCCGAATGCAGCTGCAGTGTCCGGCTTGGGACAACCTGAAGAACACCTGGTAGTTCTGCCAAGAAAGAAATTAACAAATAAATCATCCACTTTATCATGGAGAACATTATACTGGTAGAATTAGTAATAAAAAAAACAAAAGAGGACATGTTAATTAAGAATATGTTTTGATTAGTCTGCTGAGGATTCATTGTCAATCCCAGAGTTTTACGACTATGGATTGTGTTGTTGTATTATGGAGAATATAATAGAGTAGGAATTTCTTGGCATAACAATGATGAGAAACACAGTAAATTGTATAGGAAATTTTAAACAGGTCATCACTTAAAATAACAAGTAGACTGATGGTATAGAACTAAAAGTCAGATAATAAATAACACAATCACTTCGTAGCATATAACATAAAATATTATCAAGATATTATTGCCGGTAGGTGTCCAGCACAAAACCAAAGCATAATCGTGTCTAGTATAATAAGGTAGCAGGATTTACAAAAATTCTCTCTTACTCCTACTATACCACCGTAAAGTTTTTTCTGCTAGAAAAAAGGAAAACAAAAGAACAACAAAAGTAGAGGAGGTGACCAGAGTCCGTGAAGATGATGCTTATAAATAAAATAACTAAAATTCTTCTAAGGGAAATTCAGGCAATTTCTAGGCAACCATTGACTAGTTAACTCAACTGCTGTATGAAAGAAAAATGTCAGGTAAACTTTCAGCTCACATATAGGCTGATTTTGCATGATAATAGAACAAGAGAATAATGGAGGTGAAACATGACAACAAATTGAAAAATAGAGACCACCGATGGCCAGCCAAATCTAAAAGAGCTCACCCACAGACCACTGTAAACCCCATATCAATTTCTACCTTCAGTGCTGAAACAAAGTGTTATGGTCACTCCCACCACGACCTTGGTGGCACCTACCTCACAGTGCCATGGTATTGGAAAGTGCAAATAATGGCAGCACATACAGGACAAGAGCTGGTTTTGCTTTGAGGGAAAACCAAAGCCTCCAAAACAAGCTTTTAGACTTGTGTTTTTCAACCATAATTCTCATCTATTCATTATTTGGTAACTGGCCCTATGAATGCATCCTGGCTGAAAAGATAGTGCTCATTTTTTTTTAATCTCAATCTTTATTCATCTAGTCCTGTCTGACTAACCTGATAAAATCACAAAGATAATGTAAATCTAGCAAACCTAATCTCCTATCTAGTCGAAGTGTTAAAGTAGCCCATGCATAGTGTTCCATGTGCGGAAGCCCTCCTCTACACATGTATCATAAAGGTTTAGATCCAATCAGATTCCATTTTAGATGGACACTGCAAGATACCTAAAGTATCCAGGCAGAACAAAGTTACACAGCATAACACACAACACTGATATGAGAATGACATTTGAATACAAGCCACCTAGTGTGGACTACATCATTGTAGACACTAAGAAAACCGTTCTTCTCTTCTTCTTTTTTTATTTTTGATAAAGAAAAAACCCTTTCCTCACTTTGGGTATCGTTTTTAAAATATAATTCAAAGAAAAAAGTCCAAAATACAACCTTCGTCAGCCATTCAAATCTTCACCATTCTTATACTAGAAAAACTCCAACTGTGCATGTGCTTAGTGTCATATATTTGTTCATAGTTGGTCCCAAGCTCAGGAAAAGGAGGAGGGTTGTAATAGGTTGACGGCCATCATAAAATTTAGCCACTCTATTATGACTGGATCCAATATAGATACTCATTGGCGGGGCATCCCCTAAGAATGGAGGAAAAGAATACATATGGCCGAGTCTAATTAGTTTATTGAGAATCTATAGCACATAACTAAAGAAAAATAAAATATTGTTTTCGTCCTAAGCTTTAGGCGCAGTCTGCTTTTCGAACCTAAAATTTTATGTCCTCAAGGTGTTATATTATCTGCATTAGAAAATCTGATATGGACCAATTCTTATAAATAATTTTTTTTTTTTTTTTTTTAAGACAGAAAAAGTGGCACCAAATTATTGGTCAAGCACATCATTGCAATCAGCCAAGTTGGTGAAAAATCCCCAAATCTTAAGTTAGGGCTTCGAGATGAAAACCCATTGATAATTTTGTTAAAGAAATAAAACAATATAGGGGAAAGAAACAAAGAATAGATTGAAACAAGTAGTAATATGATAGTATTATTCATTTTAATTTCCATTGAATTAAGACCCAAACCAAAAACAAAGAGATCCGCATACTTGCAATGAGGGAAACTTGTTGGGGTGTAAGCTTAGCAGAGAATCCACTAGCTGCTGTCTTGTAACTATATATCAGAGCCTCCTTTGCAGCCTCTTCACTGTCCAAAAAATTTCCAACGCACAATTTTGAACAATATTTCTAATTTCTATAACAAAAGAATCTTTTTATCTTTTACGAAAGAGAAAAGAACCTGCCGAGGACGGAGGCTAGGGTTTGGATGTGGAAAGCCTCAGGCTCCATATCTTGGGGTCGCTCCACATATACGATGTGAACCGCCGATTCTGATTCTGATGATGATGATGATGATTGATCAGGTTTCTTTTCCGGAACACGCTCGGCCATTGTTGTAATCGGTATCAGCAGCAGCAATGTGAGAGAGAGAAATGAAAATATTCTTGGAGTTAGACCCATTTTTATAGCTTTTTATTTATTACCTTTTGGCTCTTCTTTTTTCTTTTATAGCCACAACTCTTTGCCACCACCACCGTCCAAGAAATCGGAGATGTTCTTAATTATAATATTATCTTTGTATGGGAAAAACTGATTTTATTTATTTATTGTTACTATTATTTTGGGAATTATTGGTACTATTTTTACGGTGCTTAAGGGTTAAGTTTTACTATTTGTTTTTTTTTGACTGAATAAGTTTTACTATTTGTTTAGTTTGCTGGTGTGTGTGTCTCCAGCATTTCTCTTTGTTAATTGTTAATTTGTTAATTTGTTATGTATTTGTCTGTGCTTTGGGGTCTACGCTTTTTTTCCTTACATATTCATTCGGCTGCCCTGGCCTTTAGTGGTTTCGTGTATTATAAGTATTTTTCAAATAACTTCATATCAAGAAGTGTATATATATTTTATATATATATATATATATATATTTTTTTTTAAGGAAAAAATACAAAACTATCCCTCTAACTTTCACTGTTTTTCATTTCATTCTTCTAATTTTTAGTTTTGTTAATTTAGTCCTCTAACTTTCAATTTTTCTCAATTTAAGGCTCTATTACAAGTCAGTTAGTACTGCTGTTAGATATGCTTGAAACGACGCTTTTTTTTTTTTAATTGGGAATTAAAAAAATAAGAAAAATCTGGAAGAAAAAAGAAAAAAAGGAATTGAGGCATCGCAGGAGTTCTAGTCACACTAGTGTACTATCTGACCACGTCTTTAGGCTTTGGACCAACGAAGAAGAAAGCGTCAATAATCCCAGCCTCGCTTATCCACAATGTGTCGATTCTAGACCTATCCAACGGTAATGAGATCTCGGAATCTGCATCGCAACCGGCCGTCAACACATCGATTTGCATCTTCGCCGCATTTAGCCAGAAGAATCCAGAAGTTCCGTGAGACTTGCCATGTGAGATCATGAAGGGAATCGAGCCGTAGAGGCTAAAAGGAGCCTCGTGTACGTATTCAAATCTAATTCAGTCTAGTGAGAAGACTTCAATCACCTTCAAAATCGATTCAGTCACCTTCATCTCAGAAAACCGATTTAGTCTCTCTCTCTCATTCCGACTCAGCCTCTCTCTCAAACGGACTCGGTCTCTCTCTCTCTCAAACCGTCGACCCCCTCTCTCTCTCAAATCCGATTCAGCCTCTCTTCCTTTTCCCCAAATTCTCTATGTTAGGGATTTGGATCTCTCAAAGTTTCTCTGTTTTGATTTATGTTAGGGATTTGTTTTGTTTCTTTTGTTTTGTTTTGATTCAGGGGAGTCGTTCCCTTTAATGTTTGTTTGTTTGTTTGTTTTTTTTTTTTTTTTTTTAAATTTTTTTAAAGATTTTTCTTATTTTCTTTTAATTCTGAATTAAAAAGAAGAAGAACAAAACGGCGTCGTTTCAAGTGTATCTAACGGCAGCACTAACTGAATTGTTACGGAACCTTGAATTGACAAAAATTGAAAGTTAGAGGACTGAATTAACAAAACTAAAAGTTAGAGGACTAAAATGAAAAACAGTGAAAGTAAGAGGGTCAGTTTTGCATTTTTGCCTTTTTTTAATTAATTATTTGATAGTTAAAATGAGAGATTTACAAGGCTTTTGATGAGTGTAGATATGTTGAGTGCAACTGATAAGGTAAATTTAAGGATAAATACTATTTTGGTCACCCTAGGCTTTAAAAAAAAAAAAAAAAATTCACCTTTAAGCTTTGTAAAGAGTTTTTTTTTTATAAATAATTTAAAGACAAAATTAGGGATAAAAAAAAAGGAACTTTTTCAATAGTTTCAAAAGTACTTTAAAAAAAAAAATTAAGGACAAAAATTGAAACATTTTCAATAATTTAGATATGAAAAGCGAACTTTTTAATAATTTAAAACAAAAAGCAAACTTCTAGTCAAGTTTAGGTACTAAAATAGTTTTTTAAATAATGCTACAGTTACAAACTATTTTATAACATTTTTACAAAATGTTAATGTGACAAACCTCTTATTAGTTTTCATTTAGATTCACCATTAATATCATTTTTTCATTTACCAATAATCACTCACCATATCAGCAGTTTGTAAATTTTTTTTGTAAAATAGTTTGTATCTTTAGCATTATTCTAATTTTTTACCCTAAATTTAATAATGTAGTCAAGTTGGCTATTTTCAATCTCTAGTTATTTTTATTACTTTTGCTATTTCCTAATGTTGGTGGGAATCCATAAATGTCTCCTTACCTAGTATACTTTAGCATGTGTTAACAAATATATATATATATATAGTTTTTTAAAGAGTAAATTACAAAGTTGGTTCCTATTCTTTACATCATATCTCAATGACATTTAAGTCCGACAATGTTTTTCCACCTAGACATGAGTTGTAGTGAAACGAAGGGACAACGTTTTTAGTTTGACATAAGTTGGTGGAGATTGGAGATTGAGGATGGTTTTTAGTTTTTTGAGGTGGGTTATTAGTTTGTCTAGTTTTGGGTCTTTGATTCTGTCCTCTAATGGTGTGTTTGTTTGGAGGTGAAATAAGATAGATGAAAAAATTTTGAGAGAAAATGAGAAGGAAAATTTTTTTGGAGTGTGTTTGGTTGGGTGGGGAGGAAGAAAAATAAATAGTGGGGCCTAAGTGTTTTCTCTCTAACCCCACGAAAAATGTTCTCTCCCCAAAATGGAGAGAAAATTGAAGAGAGAAAATGAGGCTGCTTAATGGACAAAAATGCCCTTGTGCACTTGCATATGGGCTTTGTCTGTACATTGCTCTTCTTCACTTTTTTTTTTCTTGGACGTTGCCTCCTTTCTTTCTTTTTTTTTTTTTCCTTCCTTTGGACATTGCCTCTTTTTTCCTTTTTTTTTTTTTCCTCTCTCCTGGACGTGCCTCCTCTTCTTCTTCTTCTTTTTTTTCTTCCCTCGTTGCCTCTTCTTTCCCTTTTTTTTTTTTTCTTCTTCTTCTTTTGATTTAAGTGTACATAGCTCATATTTTTTTTTTTCTTTTGCTGTCTTTTGTGTGTGTGTTTTGTTTTGTTTTGTTTTTGTTTTTTTTGTGGTTGTCTGTCACTTTTTTTTGTTTTAATTGGGTATCATTTTTAACAAGGGTAAATGAGTAAATTTATACAAACTCATTTTTCCATCCCTCCATTTTTTCACTTCCAACCAAACAAAAATGAGGGAACTTAAAATCTTTTCTATCCTCCCACTTTTCCCTCCTCCCACCAATTTTTATCCTCTCATTTTTCCACTCCTCCAACCAAACGGACCTTAAGTAAGTTCTAGTTGAGATTACTAGCGTATCTTCTTTTGAGTGAAGGAGTTGAAAGGGCCAAATAGGCATTTTTGTGAGTCTGTGAAAGGATGATAATAATGCGTGGATAGTAGGATAATGAGTTTTTATTTTATTTTTAATAGAGAATTTCAACCTATAGCATCTACTTCTGTTTTTTTTATCATCAAACCAAGGCACCAATCAGGTTTTGGTGTAGATCGGGATTGAATCTCAAATTTTTTATTCAATTATCAGAGACTTTATCAGTTCAGCTAACTAGAACCTACGGCAGGATAATGAGTTTGAATCTATATAATAACCTCATGATATTTGATTTAGAGAGAGAATAAGAAAAAGAAAGAGAGAGAACGATTCTTTGTGTTGAAATGAAGGTGCGACCAAGGCTTGATGCTTGATGCTTGATGAGATTGAGAGAGGGAGAAGAGATGGAGATGAGTTAGGGGTTTTAGGGATTTTGGTTGTCACCTGTCTCAATTTAATTTGGGTTTTTTTTCATAACAGTTTTAATGGTACAATTAGCAGATAATGTGGCATGAAAAATAATTTTTTTTATTGTTCCGTTTAACACATTAACTTTTCCCATCCAAAAGATAATGACATGGACTAAATTGACATGCATTGAAAAGGTTAGGGACCAAATTGACACAATTAAAAAGTTATGGACTAAATTGAAATATGGTGTAAAACATAGGAACCAACTTTGTAATTTATCATTTTTTTAATAAAGGAAAAAATTTAGGAAGTCTTATACAACTCTTTAGCATGCAAGATACTAGGGTTCCTAATAATTTAAACATGTGGTTGCATTGATCAATAAAGTACCAATATTTTTTTTTAAAATTTTACAAAAAATAAATTCAAGGCAATAGTGTGTTTGAGATTAATTAAAAACCCTAATAAATTGCACTTAAGGAACCATTGCCAAGTTTTATCCTCCCATAAATATAGGTATGTATGTATGTGTGAGATCTACACGTTTAAGTAACTAGTTTTTTTTGTTTGTTTTTGTTTTGGAAAACAAAACAATAGAATCCTTCATTTATAAGAGTATTTCAACTACAATATACATCAAAGAAGCACCAAGCAGTGTGTTCTCTAGAAAACCATTTACTCAAAAAAAAAAAAAAAAAAAAAAAAAAAACAAAACAAAAGAAAACAAAGAGACCTAGAAGACCGTGTACACCAAAGGAAAACAAAAGAAAAGAGGCCCACAACCACTTTATACAAACTGAGACAAAAGAGACCCACTACCACTTTATACATACTGAGAACAAAGAGACCCACTACCCCTTTATACAAACAAACAAAAACAATCTACAATAATCTTCATCCAGACTCACATATCTTCTTAAGAAACCGCAACCCGCTGATATGTTTCCAGTAACATCAACGCCCCTTCCACTATTGCCTTTGGTTGTGGTTGGACTTTCTCAAAATAGACTTTGTTCCTTGCATTCCAAAGAGCCAATGACAGAGCAGCCCACTGTTCCAGATCCTTCTTTGTTAGTTTGTCACCCAAACATTGAAAGAGATGAAAAAAATCCTGGACTTCATTGCTGCACTTTTGCGCTCTGTCTTTCACCATCGCCCACACGTTTCGAGCAAAGGGGCATTCCCACAACAGATGAGCACAAGTTCCCCTCTTCTGTCTACACAATTCACTCCTTGGATCAATTTGTATCTTCCTCCAAAAAAGATTATCTCTTGTAGGGAGAATGTTGGAGCAAGCCCTCCATAAAAAAAGTTTTAACTTTAGGAGGTACTTTCAAAGCCCAAATCTTATTCCACCATTTTCTATCCTCCTGTGCCTTTGAATGTTTAGCTTCCACCTGCTATTTTAAACGAAGGGTTATCTAATATGCTGACTTGACAGTGAACTCATGCCTCCTATTTTCCTTCTAAATCAGAATGTCCCTAGAACGGCTTCGTTTAAGTGGTATGGCTAAGATTTCCTTCCTAGTTCTTGGTGAGAAGATTTCACAAACCTTTAATCTATTCCACTGCCATGTGTTTGTATCAATGAACTTAGACACCTTAGCAGATAGCCTTTCTTCTCCAATAAACACTAGTCTATGGGATAACCAACGTGAAGATGAAACTTCAATCTTTGTACCATTTCCCACCCTTCATCTTGTGCCTTCTATAATGACATCCCTAGCAGCTAACAAACTCCGCCAAACATATGAGGATTTATATCCTAATTCAGCCTCCATGAAAGAACAACTAGGAAAATACCTTGCCTTATAAACCCGATAAAACAAAGAGTGTGTATGGTGTGTCAATCTCCAGGCTTATTTAGCTAGCATAGCTAAATTAAAGGCATGTATATCTCGAAAACTCATACCTCATTTTTTTCTTTGGTGTACACAATTTCTTCCAATTTATCCGGTGGATCTTCTTTTCATCCTTTGTTTGACCCACCAATATTTGGCCAAAGTAGTGTTGATAGAGTCCCCTACTACCTTTGGAATTTTAAAGAGACTCATAGAGTATATTGGAATGGCTTGTGCAATTGTCTTGATCAACACCTCTCTTCCAGCTTTAGAAATAAGCTTTTCCTTCCATCCCATAACTCTCTTTTTTATTCAGTCATGCATCTCCTTAAAAGTATTCACCTTTGATTTTCCACTAGCCATTGGTAGCCGAAGGTATTTTTCACAGTTATTCATAATCCTTGCTCCCAATAATTGCTATATCTCCCTCTTAACTTCTTCAGTTGTATTTTTACTAAAGAACAAAGAAAGTCTTCTGTCTATTAATGGCTTGACCAGATGCCTCTTCATACTGACCTAGGATGTCCAAAAGGCGTTGGCATTCTCCATCTGATGCTTCACAGAACAACAAGCTATCATCAACAAATAGTAAATGAGAAATATGGACTCCTCCCCTACATGATAAAACTCCTTGTAACTGTCTAGTTTCTGATGATTTTCTTACCATTCCAGATAACCCCTCAGCACAAAGGAGTAGATAAGGTGACAAAGTGTAGGGGTGCGGCATAGAAACCCACCTCGTTGACCAAGCTTCTCTTTTACAGGCCATCGTAGGTTGGTTTATTTATTTATTTTATTTTACACTAAAGGCTATTGTAACTGTTAAATAAAATTCTTTTATTTTATTTTGAGTGTTCTGTTCTGTGTGTAGTGTATACTCCATTAATCGTAGTCAACCATGCATCCCTATATTTTCTTTAAAATTAAACCTAAATTTAAAATGAATAAAAAAGAGTAAAAGTAACACCTAACTTATTGCAACTAGATTATAAAATGAAATACTAAAAATAAGATAGAGAATTCCCATAAAATAAAATGAAATATTAAAAATATGATAGAGGATTCCGATAAGAAAAAAAATAGAGGATTTATGCAAATTCTAGCATGGTATGCATTAACGGGATTTATGTGCTAGGCTAAAACATTCTTGTAGAAGTGTGGTAATCTCTTAAAGCTGTCGTT
The DNA here is from genome assembly GCF_932294415.1 of Quercus robur. Lineage (NCBI taxonomy): Eukaryota > Viridiplantae > Streptophyta > Magnoliopsida > Fagales > Fagaceae > Quercus > Quercus robur. The sequence goes on along the minus strand of NC_065535.1, from coordinate 34,336,232 downwards.
TAATATTAGCCTATTTCTATCCATATATGCTCTCCTAGTATTAGTTTTTTTTTTTGAATTGTATGAGTTTTGACATGTTCAAATTTTCTTTCTCATTTTTTGTATTTTGCTTTATGCTCTATTAAATATTAATCACAATTTATTAAATATTCTTTTTACTTTTCTTAAAAAATACCAAAAGTTAAAAAAAAATAAAAATTTAAACATATGACATACCATAATTGGTGAAGCCATAAAGTGAAATACAAAAAATGAGACACAAAATTTGTTTCCTGCTTAACTATTATCATTTGTAACTTGGAAAAAAAAGAAAAAAGAAAAGAAAAGAGCAGAATTGTATTACACTTTCACTCATTAAAATGTAACTGATTTTAAAGCTAAAGTTCTGACGCATATGGGGCCATTTGGTAGCAAAGGTTTTTGTTTACAAAATAATATGAAAACTATAATCTAAAAAAAGTGTAATAAAAACACATATTTCGAGAAACACTTCAAACTTTTTATATTTCTCTTTTTTGTTGTTGTGAATTTTGAAAATCTAACCGTTGAATTTCATATTCTTTATATTCTTAACAAGTATATCAATTTTTGTACAAATCAGATGTTATTTATTATTCGATTAATAAACTTATTTTTTATACACAATTTTAAATCACAAAAACTTGAAATTTTAACATTTGTTTGATGACATAGCAATTGATATTTGATCTTCTTGAAATTTTGTAAGCATAAAAGGTATAATAAGAACATACAATCCTATAGTTAGATTTTCAAAATTCACACTCAATGTAAAAATATATGAGAAGTTTGAAGGATTTCTCTCTAAACTAATTTGAAGAAAAATTTTGTTATGACTATTATTGTTTTACATTCCCTCATGTACCTGAAAATTTTGAAACTATGTTACAAGCAAACACAATAAAATTTTATCACAAGGAAGCAGAGTGCAAAAGCATTACCGTGTGATCGATATTTATAAAAGGAATATAATAACATTGTCATGTCCGAATTGTGAGTTCTTCAAATAGGGTTTGACTTCTTCCAGTACTGTTTTAATTGAAATCTCCTTTTATTTTAATGAAAAACTACTTTATTATCCACTAATTAAATAAAATGTGAAGATTAAAACTTACAACTACTTGCCATTGTATATTTAAAACAAAAAACCATGTCCAGTTAAAAAATTACTGGAGGTAAGCCTAACCCTTTCAAATATTCATTTTCCTTGGATGGCTAAACCCTCCAATTGGAACAGAAAAAGTTGGCTGAATTGAGATTGAGTTAAGCAATTGCAAATTCATCCAAAAAGGAAAAAAGAAAGATGCAAATTCATACGCAGTTTGCAACTGTTGAGAAAAAAAAAAAAACGCATATGATCCTGTAATCTGACAATCAAAATGAAAATTTGAAAGTGCCAAACATTCATCTTCAAAATCTTCCTCTCAGTGATATAGGCACCCAATATAGAGTGGCATATTAAGTAATGTTCAACTATCCTAAAACGAAAATGTTTAAAAACAGAAACTGTAAAGATAAGTTTCTGATTATGATGTCCACAATGCGTGCATGACATGCAATTGACTCATATCAGTGAACTTCAGAGACATTTTGTAAAGCTCTCTCAGCTTTTCAGCATCTCCAGACCTATTGGATACTGGATTTGGTTGAGAAACAGAAGCAGACTTGTTTGCACTGGCTGAAATTGTCATGGCCAGGATTTTCTTCAAAAGCATTTGCAACTGTCTCCAGAATTTCTCATGTATCTCAGGATAGCTGATTCGGAAAGAGTCTGAATCTTTATCTGATAGATGGCGTCCTTCAAGCATGCGTGATAGAGCTGATTCCAGCATCTAAAAAGAAAATGCAAAATTATTAATATGTCTCAAAAAGTGGAGAGTAAATGAACAATGCTATGCAGACCAGTACATAATATTCATTAGCAGCTAAGCCCATGATTTGTTGATACATCATAAAATTTTGAACCTGAGGAAACAGCCCTGGTCCATGTTACAGGGCAGGAAGAAAAGATTCCTTTGTTATCCTAATTTTTACTGAATCTCATTCAATAATAACCCAAGAGATGCTAAGATTATGTTTGGTAACAGTTTTTGTTTTCTATTTTCAAAAACTTGTTTTTGGGAATATAAAGAAAAAAACAATTTTCTTGTATTTTTGAAATAAAAAACATGTTTGGTTAGTTGAAATTAAAAAAATAATTTTTTTAAAGAAAAAAATAAAGAATGCTAAAATATGTTGTTACTAGGATTTGAACTCTTAAATGAGACAAATTAATTAAATTAAATACATATTTTCATTGACTTTGGAAAATTAGAAACTAAAAACAGCTTTTTGCATGTCTTCAGTTTCCTTCACAAATTGAGTTTTGAGAACAATTTTTGTTTTGTCCATTTTAGGTTGCCAAACAAGTTTTTTAGTCTAAAAAATAAAAAATTGTTTTTGAAAACAGAAAAAAAGAGGAAAAAACAGTTACCAAACATACCCTAATTTTTTTTATGATGATGCGAAATACAAAAATGTGCTCACATTGGCTTATGATGGAACTACATAAGATTTGTGTATAAATTGCTGAGCACTATCTTGAAGTTTTTGTAGCTTTTATAGCATGGCAAAATAGATCTAACATCAGATTCCCCTCTCACATCAGAAAGGTTTTCATAATATAGTGATTTAAATAACATAATTTTCTTAAAGATAATTAATTTAGTTTTGACATGCAAATTTGAGTAAAGTGGTAGGATTGCACAACTTAGGTCTTAGGTAAAGTCTTACTCATTAAGGAAAAAACTTGATATACTAAATAAAAAAAAAATGCAAAATTGGTTTCTTCCTAAAAAGTCTTATCATCAAATTTTTTCCTTAATGAACTATGACTTGAACCTAAGAGTTACCTAGTGTAATCATACTGCTTTATCACCCAAAGCTGAGTAGAGACCCAAAGGCATCGTTATCATTATCATCGTTATTTCCATTGCAAATAGCGGCGACAGCTCCTTGGCAACTCAGTTTCGCTGGTTTGAGAATCAATTTATAAAATCTAGGTTGGCCCTTGCATGGCTCATCCATAATTCTAATTGTGATGAGGAAGATATTTTGGTGTCTTATCACATTTTTTACATGCCATGGAAGTGTAACACATATAAACATTAAAATAAAAAGGTGCGCATTCAACAAGGGAAAAATAGGAATATGAGGCTCTCCTTTAGCTAGAAACAAAGAAGTACATACCGTGTTTGAGTGTAAAAGGCCTGAAAGGCTTAATGACAGAGCTGATCTCTCTATGAGTATAGTCAGATACATGCTGGGATGTGTTTGTGGGCCATAAAAGTCCATGGCTCTTTGCCAGTTTCTCTCAGCCAAGGAGGCATACTGCTTGACTCGTTGGAGAATACTGTTTTCAGCTTTAGACAGATTGCTTTTCTTATGATCCGACTCCAGAAACTTCAAACAACAATCCCTTTGGTAGCAACCTAGATGAAAGTAAGCATATGCAGCCTCCTGTTTGCGCAATTCACCTAGTGATTCATACACAGACAATGCCTCTCTTATTGCATCATTGGCTGAAATCTCATGCTTTCTTGATTCTTTCCTTCCCTTTCTTTCACTAGAACTGGTATAACCTACATGCGTATCTTCCAACGCTCCATTTTCATAAACTTCTGCAGTTACATCTTCTTTTGCCAATAGCATGCCAAGCCTCAGATATGTATGAGCAAATTGTGTATATACCTCATTCCTCAAGTTACTTGTCACAGAATCAGCTTCTTCAGTGATAGAATTCAGTTCTAACTTTGCTGCCCCATAATATCTGAGTGATTCACTGTATTCTAGTTTTGCAGTCTCCAATGCTTGGTTGTATGCATTACGGAAAATTGCATGTGTTTTAAGAGTCTCAATCTTTGATACCATCTCTTCAGCCAATGCTCGTCTGCCATGGCCCAAATTACAGTTAATTAATATAATGTTGGTGTGATCAGAAACTGCTCTAAATGCATCGATAGCATCTGCAAAAACATCTTCAGCTCTGTTCATTTCTTTTCTTGCCAGTCTGTTACGACCTAGTTCGTTACAAACCCACCCTTTCTTCTTGACTACAAACTGTAATTCTATTGAACCAGATGGAAGTCCACCCAATGCCTTTCTAGCTTCTTCATAACAGCTTAGGGCAGCTAAAAGATTATGCTCTGCATCTTTAACTAAAGGACCCCCAAGGTACTTAAATATCCCACCAATTTTCACTTTAGGTGTTTCTCTAGGAGCTGTTTCAGTTTGAGATAAGACTGTGGAGCCTACATCACGCGTCTCCAAAAAACCCTCCACTTTTTTGGAATTAGTCCCCAAAGGTTTTACCCCATCAGTGTAAGAATCTTCTTTTCGGCTTTTATCACCTCTGCTGTGCTGAAGACACTCAATATCAGAATTTTTCTTATAATGCATTTGGTGATGAACACAGTCATCTTCAGGGTTTCCCAAAAGTGAGTAGGCTGTGCCCTTAGCATGTGGTTTCTTTGATTGTTTTCTGCCATAAGCTACTGAGCTCATATCTGCATTGCTACTGCTGGCACTACTACCACTGCTTGCCCTGTCACTCTGGCAGCTGCAATTTACCAAGGAACATGAACTGCAATTCTGGTTATGCTGCACCAGCTTCTTCTTGAGCCTTTTAACTTCCGTAGCCACCTCAGAAGACATTCTCAATTGTCTACTACTGGATTTCCTCTCTGCCTGTTTTGAGATCTCTTTTCCATTTATTATATGGAACTCAACATAAACATCTCCAACTAGTGTCCATGCCTTGGCCCAGAAAAGGTAAGTGGAAGAGGATTGTTCAAGAGTTTGAGAATCATCTGCAGAGTTGGATAAGTCATCTTTCTCATCAACGCTGTATGATCTTGTGTTTTCATTTCTTTCACTGAATTTTTTCTGCCATGATGAGCAACTGATCATTGAGGAAATGAACCTCGTGTCTTCAAGATGCTGGGGCATTGATCCATAAACAGAACATGCCAATTCTGCTACCTTCAAAGCCTGATGTAACTGGCCATCCTCCATATAAGCTTGACCAAGTGCCAAATAAGATTCCCCAAGCAAAAGAACAAGTTTCCACAACCTATGGTCCAATTTTGATGTTGGAAGCCATTCCCGAATGTCGCAAACTTCAATACAGTCAGCATCACCACAAGCACAAACAGAAAAAGGAATAGATGAAGGCAACTTATCATTAGTTTCACTGACTTCCTCCAGCCGTAGCTCAGTGCTCTGCAGTTGGCGCATCCATCTAAGAGACTTGATAGCCTGAGAGACATGATGCACTGCGGCTAACTTTGAAGAAATGGGATCAGCAACAGTTTGAACTGGTGTTGGAGACACCTTGCACACTGCGAAGCTTTCATCACCACTGGAACTTGGTGCAGCTCCATCTGGATCCCTTTGTTCCTTGTCACCTGCTGCTATCAAATTCCGGGAAGCAGATAAATTTTCCTCCATCTTCACAGAAACTTCTGATACTAAATCTTGATAACTTTGTCCATCTTCATATGGTTTGTCACCTACAACTGAAGAGAAGACCCTTTCATGGAAAATTGATTCAGAAATATCACTAACAAAGTCCAAGGATTCTTCCTCAGCATCAGTAACTGTAACTTCGGATTCTACAGGAAGAGATTCAGATGTCAAATCCAGCTCTTCATCATAATTTAAAATGAGCCTCGCAAATTGTTCATGAGCAAATGCACGCACAACCTGTTTAGCATAATATTAAATGTAAATCACATTATATTTCCAATGTAATATAACCAAATTTAACAAATTACAAAAAAGAGTACAACTCTTAGAATAAAAGTAACTCAATAAACATACCAGATGATCTGGCTCATCCAGAAAATCCAAACATTTTCTAAAGAACCTCACACATCTGGCCCTATTATTAGGAGCCTGCAACAAACCGTCAATTTGTAAGAGCTATTTTGAGGCTACTAGGCAACATATAAAAGAAAACAGTTATTATCTCTTTCCCACCATTGAAAGCGAAAGCCTGTGACCAATTCGGTACAGGAGAGTCCCTAATGAATACAAGGAATCACTTCGCGTATGCAATAGAGTAGGTAGGGAGCTTGAGGCATCATCACAATCATTGGAAGAATGGTTCTTGGGAATGACAGAAAGATCAAAAAGTTGAATTACATCTTCGCCAGCACTTTTATAAAGCTGCAAAAATTGAAGTCAGACAAGAAGAACAAGCTCACCAACAATTTTAACATTAAATGCATGAAGAAAAAATTTATTTTGGATAGACCCAATACCAAACCAAAAAGATTCCTTTAGAAAATAATATACATATAATCTTTTATTATATAAATATAACTAATTCATTACAAAAATCTATTAATTAGGATTATAACAAACAACTATATGTATATTTCTTATAACTATGAGACACAAAAAACCAAATAATTTGATAAGGAGGTATCCCTATCACAATTACCTAGTAGAAGATGATTTATACAAATATAAGAAAATTCCAGATAGAGAATATGTACAGCTATGCTATTATCAAGTATCAAAGCTGCCTTGTCGGCTTCATCATGATTATTAGTATCTTTGGTTTTAGTGTATCAGTGGTCATTAGTAAAATTAAAAATAACTATATGTGAGATCTCTTGAAGATCATGCTCCTTTGCCACAATTTCTTCATCTTCTCTTCCTGGTGTTCCAAATATATACTTATAAAAAAACATAGTTGACAGATTTGAATCACAAATAAGGAACTTTTCACTGATTTCCATTTTATAATTCCAATACATTTTATTCATTTTGGCATAAAGAAAAATTTTAAAATCTTCATTTTGGCATAAAGAAAGTTCTAAGATATTAAAAATTTATGTGGATTTTCAGATCACTAATTGACTCAAGGATAAGTGGATTCATTCAAATTTAGATCACATTATACAAGGAGATTAATTCTACATATTCGAATTGAAGGATGATATAAATCAGTCTATTTCCAACATCATATCCATGGTTAGTGCATTCATTATTAGAAGGTAGTTCACTTTTAAAAAGGAAAGTAAATATAAATCAGTCTATTTCCAACATCATATCCATGGTTAAAGCATTCATTATTAGAAGGTAGTTCACATTTAAAGGAAAGTAAATATAAATCATGACAGTACCCAATAAGCGCCAGGATCCTGCTTGCAGTTTTCTTGAAGGAACCTCAAAACAGAAAGGCCATTTTGCTGGACAACATAAGGATGAAAAGCAGGAGTGCCGTCCTCAGAGATTCCTTTCAATAGAAAAATATCATCTGTTTTCAGAAGCTCATAACCTTGAACAACACCATTTTCATGATAACAGATGGCCAACTCAGGCACACTCGCCATGACATTGTCAAGCCAAGCTTCAAGCCAAGTTAATGGAGTGACCTGTGAAAACATTGATGTAAAGCATAATGAAATTTGTGAAGAACAAAATCAAGAAAAAAAAAATATATTTCAGAAGTTCACTTCCCACCTGTCGTGTAACATCCCACAAATGCAAGCTTACAGCAACGTATTTTTCGTTACTGAACAGAAGTAAGTCACTGCCCAAGAGCATACGAAAATTGTGGAACTGCCAAAACAAAACCCTTAAAAACTCATCATTACTGACTCTTCTATGTTTTTCAGACTCTTGCATTGAGCTCCTAGGCTTCTCGCCAACTTGTGAAACCTTTTTGGCAGGATGATGCCCTTTACTTCTGTTATTCTTCTTATTTTCCCAAAGAAGGCCATCCTGTTTAACTTGTGGGTAGTCAGAAAAAGAATTGAATCCTTCATCTTGAACAACACTATCACTCTTCCCCATAAAATGAGTTGTACTTCTTCCAGGAAGTACAGAAGAGTTTGATTGCTCCTGTGATGGGACATGATGAGTTGGAGGACAATCACAAGCCTCCATTCTAACTGAATGCATGGCAAAATTCAAAAATAAAGATTGGTCTGCACATTTTGATTGATTATGTCTTCTAATAAACTTTTCCCCCTCTTCAACATCAGGCCTGCACTTTAAAAAATAAAATAGATGTTAAGAGCTGTTTGTTTCTCAGAAACTCAATACTCAAAAGTTGTTGATTTTTGAGAGTTAAAATTAGAAACCCAGAAAATTATTGAAATCTATTCTAGACTTCTAGTACTTTTGTTTAAATCCTTTTACCTTGCTCCCATTAGATGATGAAGAAATTCATTTATTTATTAAAAAAAAGGGCATTGTGGCACTAGAATATCAGTATCAGTAATTCAGAAAATTATATTATTTTTAATTTTTTTTGATAGATTTTAAATAATCATTTGCGGTGAGCGTGGATCGAATATTATTTTTATTTTTACTTTCTTTTAGAAAAGGGGGAAAAACAATTCTCGCCTTGCCTCAAATTAGATAACTTCAAAATCAAATCTGAAAGATCCTCTTGCTCTACATTGACCTCATGTAGCTTGGGGGCACTACAGAGCAACTCAGGCCCTAATGAGGACATCAAGCATTTAAGTAGGAGAGAATGTAATACCCCAGATTGTATGGATCAGATTAGACTGAATTGAATGAGTGTTTGTGTGTGGGCATGTACAGATTCACATCGAGTGTGTACTATATAAGAGGCTACAAGGAGCTCCAATTATAACTTAACTAGTATTTTTAGGCAGATGTAGCCACCACTTTCTTTGCGTCGTGACAAATCATCTTCATTTTAGTGACTTGGCAATCTAGGATGTTGAATGGGAGCTCGAACTTGCCCACCATGCTAACTGGGATGGCTCAGCTATAGGTTCTAGCTTTGTCAAACTTGCACTTGATGAGGTACACCTCAACACTGCCTTTGGCAAGGGTATCAACAGCTAAGTTGCCAATTGGGCTGCAACCAATCATGAAAACCAAGGTTTCAGTTGGTTAGTTTTGGATTGGATTTGAGGTGATCATATGGAATTTCTGGGAAGTTGGGTTGGTATTGAGAAGTGAAATGGGATTTCTCTACCAAGGTTTGGTGGGGTCCAATAACAAATTTGGAGCAATGATGATCATTTGGATTGGTTTTACCATCTTTACTACTATAGTTTTTATTTTTTATGTTCTGAAGTGGCTAACATTATGCCATGTTGAAGGAAGTTTGGTTAGATATGATGGCCAAGACTTCATGGAACTAGGGGACCAAAAAGAGAATTTAAATTATTTTTCTCTTTTCTAGTAAACTAAAAATTAAAAAAAAAATTCTAAAGTTTTTTTATATCGATATTCTAGTGTCAAATGGCCATTTTTTGGGCTAAAAAGATGGCATCGTTATGACATTTTAGCTTGGACAATGTTGACAGATATGGACAGATGGATGAAACTGACCACAACTTTAGAGCTAAATTGACCAAATCTAAACTTCAATGACCAAATTGACAACAAATCCAATCTTAAAGGGATTAATATGTAATAGGATGACAAACAAAGCAGTATATGCAATAACCCACCCAGTATTCAGCACAAGCGTCTGTCCAATACGATGGACTCCAATTGATAATCGAGCCTTGGAATAAGGCATTTTAAAGATTTGCTTCAGAATGTCAGCTGGAGCAATCACATCTATCTCATCCCCATACTCAACTAAACCAGATACTGCAAGGGCCTCACATTTCCTAGAAAGATTTGATGCAACAGCACCACCTTCCCATGGTAAACCTGCCAAGTATGAGCACCAAAATAATACCATCAGATATAAGTTTTTTTTTATAAGTAAAATACTATTGAATATATCTGATTCATAAAAGAAGAAAATTAAAATATTAAAAGAATTATTCGAATGCTGTTTACATTAACACAGTAGTTCAAACATCAGATGATAGATATTGTTACAGAGACCACAAAAGCGACTCACACCATTGCAGGAAAACATTTGCAATTATATGCACCAGCAAGTGAAAGGGAAATGTACAGGATTGATGACTAGGATTCGACTCAACAAATTGTCACACATGGCACAATATTATTGGGTGGGAGGACCACTGGGAATTGCTGATGTGACCCCCTAGACTCCCAGTGCAGTGAATAATTACTCGGGAGTCCCACAACGGCTCTCCACAGTATTTTTTAAGTACGCTTACTAATGACTTTGTGAGGTTAGTGATAGGTGATGGGGCTATAGTTTTGCTAGAAGTAAATGCAAAATTGAATGTCGAATGTATATACATCCCAAAAAGATAGAATCGAAGGAGGTAGTATTGGTATAAAGCTGTATGCATATGAATCATGGCAAAAAAAGGAAACTTTGCCTCTGCAGCAAACTGTTTCTGGAGTTTATAAATCTGTAGATTCTCATCAGTCTATACATGCTTTTAAGAAAAGTATATATATATATATATATTAAGGCCAAAAATGACAACATTGAGATGTATAAGTGGATAGTTTTCTTTTTCTTTTTGCTTTGCAAATAATCTAGCTTTTAAGAGCATTCAAATACCAGCTCATAGCATTGTATACAGGGACTTTTTTTGATTGGTCTTGAGCTTGAGGATTCACTTCTAGTGATTCCATTCAGTTGTTTATAGATTTCCATTTTTAATTGTACATAATATTTTTTTCCTTTATCTGTTTTTGTTGTTTGTACATATCTTTTTAGCTATTTCATTCTTCTGTATGAAGTAATTCTTCTTCAATAAAACTTTTATTACTACTTATCAAAAAAAAAAAAAAAAGAAGCTACATTTTAGGTTTTCGTAACACATTAAACAAATAAATGACCAAAAACTATATATCTTTTGATAAACAATATGCAAATACTACCGAAAATAAGCAAATGCATTCATATTTTTTGGTGGCATTTGGCATTTCCAATATATAGTATGTAGAGTTTTGAACCGTGTCTATATTATTAGTTAATATTCTAGCGCCAATACAATGCGGTAATATAATTGTGACTGAATTAGGTACCTCCGGTGGCAGTAGTAGGTTTTGAATTCGTAAGAATTGGCGGCGAATTCAGATCCGTCTCCGTCGGAAGCATCCGATATCGCGGAGCACTCACTCTGTGTGTATATATATTTGTGTCAATACAAAAATAAAAAATCAACAATTCAAAATTCAAAATTAAACGAGAGAGAGAGAGTACGTGTGGTGGAGCGAAGGAACGAGTGCGGAGGAATTGAAAGCATGGAAGGAATTGTCGGTGGGAACAGGGATAGAACCGCAGAGGAAACCGACGGGTTTTGAACTTGAATTTGGCCTAACCACTTCAAGTTTTCCCACGCACTGAAGCTCTCCCTCCGATTTCGCCATTTCTCTCTCTAATTGGTAGTATAATATTTCTCTTCACTATGTATGTATGTATTTGTGGTCTCTAATTTCAACTTCAACTAAGTGCGTGCCTCTAAAACTAGTCAGTTGGGGCACCACCACCGCCACCTCCATCATCTTCTACTAGAGTCTAGAAATTTTCAGAACCAACTAGAAACCTTTTTTGTTTTTTTTTTTTTTTACTATTTTGTCTTAATGGCCCATTTTTGTTTAACAATCTATGTGTCGGAAAAGTTTAATGTAACATGCTTTTTTTTTCCCCTAAATATAAAATTTAATTATTAAAAAGAGCTATTAATAAACGAAGAGCCTCATTTTCAGCTATTGAATTATTAAAAAATATATATTAAAAAGTATTTATTACGAGTATATTTTTATGCCAAATTAAATATTCTACCATAAGGAATTGTTTTATTTTTATTTTGTACAAGGTAAGAAGTATATCACTAAATATTTAGTATGATTTTGTTTGTATACGTAATTATATATCATACCTTTAAAAGATAATGTAGGGACACGATTATTCACGATCCAAAAATGACATTGGGCTCGCATGTAAAAAGGCCCGAACAATATAATTTGTAGAGTGTGGGCTTGAAAGGCTGGACCTTGATCACTGGACAGCGGTCTAATCGTGGTTTTTATGATAGCTCATATGAGGGTGGACTTGGCGTGACTGATAAAACCTTTCCTCAATGCAACTTATGGGGTTTTTGTCCTCGGACCCCGTCCGAGGAGCTTAGTGTTCTTTTCATTCTCCCTTTTCTAGGACTTCATCCCCCCCAAGGGATCTCCTTCCACCTTGGTTCTTCTTCCATTTTATACTAGTAGTTACTTCCCTTGTAATGTCCACGTGTAAGTTCTGCCTTCTGAGATGGAGACTTGTCCTATCAGCCCATACCTAAAGTGGTTGAGAGTAGACGTAAAAGTTGAATAGCATGGTGGAGAGCATGGGCCTGTTAGACGCAGAGTTCTTTATTACAGTATTGACAACTTTTTCACTTGTCTTGTCCTTGCATTAAACTCGTCCTTTTTCTTTAGGTGTCTTGTGAGATGCTGAGCGTGAGATCGTCCTCGGCAATAGGTCTCCTCAGTTTGGGTCTTGGGCCGTTAATGTAAAGTGGGTCGGGACCTCAAATTCCCCGGGCCCACAGATAATATGATGTGTCAAGATTCTCCTTAAATTTAAAATTAATTTAAAAAATAAGAATAATGACATGTAAGATTTGTGAGGTTCCAAAAACTTAAGTGCCAAAATATGATAAAGTTGACCAAAAGACAAACATCTTCAATTATATATATATATATATATATATATGGTTTTACTAACATGTGACCTTATGACATACATTAGTAAATCATTTTAGAAAACTTTTATGGAAAAATGAAAAACTTATCAACTTTTTTGACAGTTTTTTTAATTTCCCATAAAATGTTTTCTAAAATAGATGATTAATGTGTGCTTTAAGGGCATATATTAACTGGACCCATATATATATATATATATATATATATATATATAATTGGTTGATAATTCCTTCAATGCACTTGAAAATTTAACAAAATATAATATATTTTCTTTCTATTTTTCCTTAATTATAAATTAATAATTATGGTAATTATTAAATATTATTACATATTTTGAAAATCAAATCATTGAAGTGCATGTTTTTTATTCTCTTAATATATATGTCAAATTTTGTATTAATCAAATATTATATACTATATGATTTATAAGTTTATATTTTATGCATAATTTCAAACTACAAAAATTTGCAATTTAAACAATTTATTGATGAAATAACTATTGATCATTAATTTTCTAGAAATTTTGCAAGTATGAAGGATATAAGAAAAATATATAATATGTAATTACCACCGCACACCCTTGGTGCGATGGTCACTCTACAAGTATAAATGTTTGGCCGAAGTTTAAGTGTTTAGAGGGAGATTCACACACATATACACTTAGATTAAGTTAGAGTAGAATTTTTATCTTGTATAAAAAAATAAAAAATAAAAAAAAGGAAGAAGAAGAATATGTAATTTAATGGTAGATTTGTCAAAATTCACATCTAATAAAAAGATATTTGTTTCTCAAAAAAAAAAAGAAGAAGATATTTAATAAAACTACAACAAATTTTGTAATTAAATTTTGTGCATATTCTAATGAATGGTTTAAATATAATATGGAAACTAAATTCAATTAAAATTATATATTAAATAATGATACGTAAAATTGTGAGGTCTTAAAAACTTGGGTGACAACATTAGATCAACCAAAAGTCAAACAAAAATCAGTTTGGAGGAATCCTCTTCAACCCACTATGTATTAATTTACAAGACCATCCAATAAGTCACATGACTCACTTCAACTACAAGTGGATAAATTTTTTTTTTAGAACAAAGGCAATATAAATATATAAATAAATAATTGTGAAATAATTAAAATTATGTGAATTCACCCCAAAGTCCTGGTCCATCCAACTTCTGCAACAGTTCATTAGTAAGGTTTTTAAAAAAAAATTAAAAAGACTAAACTTTATTTACAAAAATAACAATACAAAAACATCATGGATAAAAGCTTTTTCTAGGAAACAAGGACACTCCTCTATCCAAGTTGAGAAATCAACCAAGCCAAAAGCTTGTTTAGCTAACAAATGGGCAGGCCTATTGCCTTGTCGTCTCACATGAGAGAACACTACATTCCTAAGCTCATGACATTCTGCTAGCATCCCATAAATCAATGGAGAAACCGAGGAAGGGGCATGTGAACATTCCTAATTAAAACTTTTAAAGTAAAATGTTATCTCAAAACCTCATTCAAATTGTGTCGATCTTTTTCAAGCTTATATGTTGATTTTTCTCATCTTAAGCAACCTTTATATGATGCTGTAATGTGTAATCTGACAATCAAAATGAATATCTGAAAGTGCTATACATTCATCGTCAAAATCTTCCTCTCAATGATATAGGCAATCAATACAGAATAGCGTACCAAGTAATGTTTAACTATCCATAAAACCGTTTGAGCTTTCTACCTAAAACGAAAAATGTTTTAAAAACAGAAACTATGGAGATAACAGATAAGTTTCTGAGTACGATGTCCACAATGCGTGCTTGTCATGCATTGTTGGTGTCATCATAAATTTTGCTGTAACAACCAATTAATAGATTGGCTCAATGCTTCTCTGCTAAGCCTGATTTCCTCTAGTGCGTCGCGAACCCACTTTTCCTTGTTGACCAAAAGTTGTAGTTTTGCTGAATCAGATGGAAGTCCAACCAATGCCTTTCTAGCTTCTCCATAACAGCTTAGGGCATCTGAATAATTATATACTTCATTTTTAAAAAAAGGACCCCGAAGGTACTTAAATATCCCATGCATTTGGTGATGAACAGAGTCATCTTCAGGGTCTCCCAAGAGTGAGTAAGGACTGCCCTTAGCATGCAATATCTTTCTTTGTTTTCTTTCACAAGCTTCTGAGCAAGTTTTGGCATTGGGAGGACCACTAGTGCTTGCACTACTACCACTGCTTGCCCTGTCACTCAGGCAGATGCAATCTTCCAAGGAACATGAACTGCAATTCTTGAACTCAATATAAACATCTCCAACTAGCATCCATGCAGTGGACCAGAAAATTTCAGTAGAATAAGATTTCCCAAAAGTAAGAGAATCATCTGCAGAGCTGGATTTATCATCTTTCGCACCAACACTGTATGGTATTGTCTTTTCATTACTTTCACTGACCACTGGGGAAATGAACTTTGTGTCTTCAAGATGCTGAGGCATTGATGCACAAATATAACATGCCGATTCTATAACCTTCAAAGCCTGAAGTAACTCGCCATTATCCTTATAAGCGTGACCAAGTCCCAAACAAGTCACTCCAAGCGTAAGAACAAGTTTCTGCAACACATTGTCCCATTTTGATGTCTGAAGCCATTCCCGAATGTTGTGAGCTTCAATGCAGTCAGCACCACCACAAGCACAAACAGAAGAATTAGTAGATGAAGGCAACTTATCAGTAGTTCCACTGCCTCCCTGCAACTCTTGCTTCGTGCTCTGCAGTTGGCGCCCCAATATGTAAGATTTGATATCCTGACAGACATGATGCACTTCAGCTAAGATGGATGAAATGGGATCAGCAACCGTTTGAACTGATGCTGGAGACACAGAGCTTTCATTGCCACTAGAACTTGATGCAGCTCCTCCTGGATCCCTTAATTCCTCATCACCTTCTGGTGCTAAATCTTGAAAGTTTTGTCCATCTTCATATGGTTTATCTCCTGAAGCTGAAGAGGAGACCTTTTCATGGACATCTGATTCAGACATACTGCTAACAAATTCCAAGGATTCTTCAGCAAAAGTAACTGGAACTTCAAATTCTACAGAAGAATTTAAAATGAGCCTCAGCAAATTTTTCATAAGCAAATGCACATACACCCTGTTTAGCATAATATTAATTGTAAATCAAATTATATTTCCATGTAATACAACTAAATTTAACAAAAGTATTTACAAAAAAAAGAGAACAACTCTTTTTTTTAGGGAAAAAAAGAAAAAAGAAGAGAAGAACTCTCAGATTAAAAGTAATTCAAGAAACATAAAAAAATTCAGAATATCCAAAAAATTTCTAAAGAACCTCAAACATCTAGCCCTATTATTAGGAGCCTGCAAGAAACCATCAATTACTAAGAGATACTTCAAGGAAACTAGACAATAAATGAAAGAAAACAGTTATTATCTCTTTCACATCAATGAAAGTGAAAGTCTGTGAGCAAAGAATACAAAGAATCACTTCGTGTATACAATAAAGAAGTTCAAAGAATGGTTCTTGGGAATAACAGAAAGATCAAAAAGTTGAATTATGTCTTCTACTTCACTTTTATAAAGCTGCAGAATTTGAAGTCAGACAAGAAGTACAAGTTCACTAACAATTTGTAGGTAATGATTTTAACAGTAATTGGATGAAGAACAAAATTGATTTTGGAACAGGCCCATTACCAAACCAAAAACAAAACTTTTAGAAAAGAATGTAGATATGATATTTTATTTGTAACACATAACTAATTTATCACATAAATCAAAACAAGATGTATGCTAGAGTGGCTACAATGTCAATAGAAATGAGGATATACAATAAACAGCTATATTATCAAACTTCATTAAAAGAAACTTGAATATTTAGAGAGAGAAAGATTCTAGAGAGAGATTTGTTATATAACATAATGGTGCAAGACATAATATTTGCAGTTTCTAGAAAAAGAAAGATTCTAGAGAGAGAGAGAGGGAAAGTAGAGAAGAGAGAAAATTCATACCTCAATCTAAACTCAATCTGAAATTGTGAAATTTACTAACAATCAATCTATCTATTAGAATGCACGTACATGGATATTTATAGCCTAAGAGTTAGTTATGGATGATGTCACAACTAACTCACATTTATCACATGCCAAAATAACTAATTTTCCCTCCAATTTTCAAATACCACTAGAAACTTGGCACGTGGATTTTAGTTACAATATTCATTAGCCAAACCTGAAATTAAGCCCTCAGGCTTGGCTGCCTCCTTGTAGCATTCAACTAAGACAACTCCATGCCTGCCATGTGGCACTTGTGCCATATTCCCCCCCGCCCCCCCTCATGCCACATCAGCATCATCATGTTGCACACTAGACTCTACATAACATAAAATTATATGATGTGGAGGTATCCCTATCATAATTACCTAGCAGAAGACGATTCTGGATGGATTTTAAGTTCAACTATGGTATTATTAAGTATCAAAGCTGCCTTTTTTCAACAGGATTATTAGCATCTTTGGTTTTAGTGTATCAATGGTCATTAGTAAAAACAACTAGTAAAAAACTGTATGTGAAATCTCCTGCAGATCATGCTCCTCTGCCACATCTTCTTTGTCTTCTCTTCCTGCACAAATGAGTGGAAGTGGATTCATTCAAATTTAGATCACATTTTACACGGAGAGATTACCTTTCCTAATTCAAACTGAAGGGTGATATTAATCAGTATATTTCCAGCATCATTTCTATGGTTAGGGCGTTCATTATTAGAAGGAAGTTCACATTTAAAGGAATGTAATTATAAATCAGGATGCTGCTTGCAGTTTTCTTAAAGGAACCTCAAAACAGTAATACCATTCTGTTGGACAACATGGTCTAATGGTTTCTAAGACCTCGTGAGGAATAATTAGGGTCTCAAAGAGCTTTGGACAACCTTGTTGGAAAAAAGAAAAAAGAAAATAGTGAGATCTAAAAGACGAAAAGTGCTATTATAATATCATTGGTTTCTTATTCCATTTTGAACATTCTTTTTTATACTCCATTAATTACAGTCAACCACACGTCCATATATATATATATATATATATATATATATATTTTTTTTTTTTTTAAATTAAATTTAAAATGAAAAAAATTAAAAAACACACTTGATATGTTGTAGTTGGAGTAAAAAATGAAATACTAAAAATAAGATAAGGATTTATGCTAATTCTAGCATGCTATTCATTAATGGGGTTTATGTGCTAGCTAGAACATTCCTCTGGCAGTGTGGCAATCTCTTGAAGTTGTCTCTAGTTGTCCTTTAATGTTAGCCTGTTTCTATCCATATCTGCCCTTCTAGTATTAGATTTTATTAGTTATACTTGTTAACGAACTGTATAAGTTTTCACTTTAATTAATTTTAAAGCTCAAGTTATGACAAATATCATTTTTAAGACTCTTTTAACTTTTCTGCTTGGGACTCTACAGTACTACCTGCCTGCATTGTTAAAGCAAATCATATTGCCTTTCAGGTATAAGATAAAAATCACTTTTTCTAAGCATCTTCAAGCTGAAACTCGAGTTATGACAATTGCTGTTTTACATTTGATCTTGTACTAGACCTGGCCTTCATAATTTATGTAAATCCCCAGTAAACAATTACAAGCTGATCTCGAGAAAATTTTGAAACTATGTAAAAGTAAACACAATAAAATTTAATCATAACGAAGCAGAGTGCAAAAGAATTACCATATAATTGATATTTAGAAAGAAAATATAATGATATTGTCACATCAGAATCGTGGGTTCTTCAAATATTCATTTGACCTGAAAGGCTAAACCCTCAAAACCAATGGGAACAGAAAAAGCTCACTGAATATATGCAAATTCATACCCGGTTTGCAATTGTTGAAAAGAAAAACGTATATGTTATCTGACTCAATCAAAATGAATATATGAAACTGCCAACCATTCATCTTCAAAATCTTCCTCTCAGTGATATAGGCAATCAATAGAGAGTAGCATACCAAGTAATGTTCAACTATCCATAACCGTCTGAGCTTTCCTAAAATGAAAATGTTTAAAAATGAAAACTATAGAGATAATTTTCTGATTATGATGTCCACAATACGTGCATGGCATGCAATTGACTCATATCGGTGAACTTCAGAGACATTTTGTAAAGCTCTCTCAGCTTTTCAGCATCACCTCACCTGTTGGATACTGTATTTGGTTGAGAAACAGGAGCAGACTTGTTTGCACTGGCTGAAATTGTCATGGCCAGGATTTTCTTCAAAAGCATTTGCAACTGTTTCCAGAATTTCTCATGAATCTCGGGATAGCTGGTTCTAAAAGAGTCTGAATCTTTATCTGATACATGGTGTCGTTCAAGCATGCAGGATAGACCTGATTCCAGCATCTAAAAAGCAAGCGCAATATATTTAATATCTCTCAAAAAGTGGAGAGTAAATTAACAATGCTAAGCTGACCATGACATCATAACTCATTGGCAACAAGCCCATGATTTTCTGATACATCATAAAATTTTGAAACCGAGCCAAGAGCCCTAACCATGTTGCAATACAAAAGAAATGATTCCTTCCTAGGCCTCATGTTTACTGAATCTCATACAATAATACCAAGTGGTGCTAATCTTTTTTGTGATGATGCCAAATACGAAGTGTGGTCACATTGGCTTACGATGGAAGTATGGAACTGCAATAAGATTTGTGTTTAAATTGCTGAGCACACTATCTTGAAGTATTTTGTAAACTTTTATAACACAAGGAAAAATAAATCTAAACATCAGATTCCCCTCTCCATCAAAAGGCTATTCAAAATGTAATCATTTAAATAACATAAAAAATATTATAAGATGATTAATTCAGTTTGAAATGCAAATTTGAGTAAAGCAGTAGGATTGCACTACTTAGGTGTTAGGTTCAAGTCTTACTCATTAAAAAAAAAAAAACTTGATATGCTTAATTTAAAAAAAATGCAAATTTGGGTTCTTTCTAAAAGTCTTATCATCAAGTTTTTTTCCTTAATGAATAAGACTTGAACCTAAGAGGTTACCTAGTGTAATCATACTGCTTTGCCACCTAAATTGAGTAAAGGCTTGAAGGCATCATTATCGTCATCATTATTTCCATCTCCAAAACTGGAGATAGCTCCTTGATGACTCGGTTTCGCTGGTTTGAGTATCAATTTATAAAATTTAGGTTGGTTCTAGCGTAGCCTAATCTCCATAATTCTAATCATGACGAGAAAGATAATTTGGTGTCTTATCACATTTTCCACAAGCCATGGGAGTAACATGTATAATCATTAAATAAAAAGGTGTACAAGAAACAGAAAGTCCAAGAACATACTGCATTTGAGTGTAAAAGGCCTGAAAGGCTTAAGGTAAGAGCTGATCTCTCCATGAGAATAGTCACGTACATGCTGGGATGTGTCACGTACATGCTCTTTGCCAATTTCTCTCGGCCAAGGAAGCATACTGCTTGACTCGTTGGAGAATGCTGTTTTCACCTTTAGACAAATTGTTTTTCTTATGATCTGACTCCAAAAACTTCAAGCAACAATCCCTTTGGTAGCAAGCCAACTGAAAGTAAGCATATGCAGCCTCTTGTTTGTGCAATTCACCTAATGATTCATACACACACAATGCCTCCCTTATCGCATCATTGGCTGAAATCTCATGTTTTCTTAATTCTTTCCTTCCTTTTCTTTCATTGTTAAAACCTACACGTGTATCTTCCATTGCTCCATTTTCATAAACTTTTGCAGTTTCATCTTCTTTTGCCAAGAGCATGCCAAGCCTTAGATATGTATTAGCAAATTGTGTATATACCTCATTCCTCAAGCTACTTGTCACAGAATCAGCCTCTTCGGTGATGAAATTCAGTTCTGACTTTGCTGCCCCATAATATCTAAGTGATTCACTATATTCTAATTTTGCAGTCTCCAATGCTTGGTTGTATGCATTACGGAAAATTGCATGTATTTTGAGATTTTCAATGTTTGATACCATCTCTTCAGCCAATGATCATCTCCCATGGCCCAAATTACAGTTAATTAATATAATATTGGTGTGATCAGAAACTACTCTAAATGCATTGATAGCTTCTGCGAAAGCATCTTCAGCTATTTTCAATTCTTTTCTTGCAAGCCTATTACGACCTAATTCGTTGCAAACCCACCCTTTCTTTTTGAATACAAATTGTAGTTCTGTAGAACCAGACGGAAGTCCACCCAATGCCTTTCCAGCTTCTTCATAACAACTTAGGGCTTCTAAAAGATTATGCTCTGCATCTTTAACTAAAGGATCCCCAAGGTACTTAAATATACTACCAATTTTCACATCAGGTGCTTCTTTGGGAGCTGTTTCAGTTTGAGATGCCACAGTGGAGCCAACATCATGCATCTCCAAAGAACCCTCCACCTTTTTAGAATTAGTCTCCAAAGGTTTTACCCCATTAGTATAAGAAGCTTCTTTTAGGCTTTTATCACCTTTGGTGAGCTGTAGACACTCAATACCAGAATTTTTTCTATTATGCATTTGGTCATTTTCGGGGTTTCCCAAAAGTGAGTAGGACATGCTCTTAGCATGTGATTTCTTTGTTTGTTTTTAGCCATAAGCTACTGAGTGCATATCTGCATTGCTACTGCTGGCACTACTACCACTGCTTGCTCTGTCACTTTGGAAGCTGCAATTTACCAAAGAACATGAACTGCAATTCTGGTTATGCTGCCCCAGCTTCTTCTTGAGCCTTTCAACTTCCATAGCCACCTCAGAAGACATTCTCAATTGTCTATTACTAGATTTCCTCCTTGCCTGTATTGAGATCTCTCTACCATTTATCATATATAACTCAACATAAACATCTCCAACGAGTGTCCATGCCTTGGCCCAGAAAAGGTAAGTTGAAGAGGATAGTTCAAAAGTTTGAGAATCATCCGTAGAGTTGGAAATGTCATCCTTCTCACCAACACTGTATGTTCTTGTGCTTTCATTTCTTTCAATGAATTTTTTCTGCCATGATGAGCAATTAATCATTGGGGAAATGAACCTTGTGTCTTCAAGATGCTGTGGCATTGATCCATAAATAGAACACGCCAATTCTACAACCTTCAAAGCCTGATGTAACTGGCCATCCTCCTTATTTTGAGATTAATTATTTTGAGAGAACAGGCCTAAATGGTCTATGCCCAAATATAGATATTTTGCCTTTTATAGAGAGCAAGGCTATTGAGGGAGAAAGGAAATCAACCTATTGGTGCATGCCTGCTGTTCTAAACTCTCTGTTTTTCTTTTCCTCTCCTTCCTACTTCTTAGTTTTCTTTTTCTTTTGTTTTACTTTCTTTCCTTCTCAATGTTTACTTTTGGGTTATGTTTTTCTCTAGAAATTCCTATTATTGTGATTTTTTGAATCCCTCTCTCAGTGCACAGCAAGGGGTCCTTTATAGAACCTGCCGTGATTGGTATTTACTGTTTTAGCCCTTAACTGCCTTTGTCTGGTGTGGGTGTCCTTGCCGACAACTTACTGGTCGTTAGTGGTTCAGCCACCACCACTTACCTGTGCTGGCTGTGTCGCTCCCCTCTGCTAGACAAAAAAGGCTATTTTGTTTGTTTGCTTACTGTGGCTTTTCTACCCATTACAGTGTGTGTGCTTTCTCTCTCTATCCCTCATGGCATACACCTGGTGGTTCCAACTCATCCTTGCTTCTTTTGAGTGGCATGTCATTCCAGCAGGACATTTTCCCCAAAAGAGCCTGAGCAAGAATCCTAGAATAGGTTTTTTCCCTCTGCCCACTGCCAAACCATGCCCTGTGACCCATGACCCACCACTTCCTATATTGGCTGGGTACAGGCTGGTGATGCCTGGGTCTCGCGCGCGCTTCACCTTCTTCACCTGCCGCTCTTGGATTTGCCGTGTTCTGGAGATTGGTCTGTACGTTTTGCCATGCACTTTTGGCTTCTTATGGCGTAGGTTGTTTTCTGATCTGCCATTCTTTATGACTTACTTCTTTTGGGGATTGGGCCTTATTGGATCATGGGCCTTCCTTCCCTCGGCCTATTCTGTGTTCACTCTGTGGCCTTGTTAGCATTTTCCTGCCGTACCACTCTGCTATTCCTGCTGTAATGTTGTTTGACTCAATTCTGTTCGGCCTTTTTTAGCCTGTTGTTTATTTCCCTCCCAATGACTCAATGTGTTCACTGGCCCTTTTCTTACACTGTTTGCGAGCTCCTGTGTCCCATTTCCCTCTTGGGCATCCTTGGCCCATTTGTTTTCCTTGAGCTTCCTCGGCCCTTTTCCAATCCTGCTTTCCCCTGGGCCTTTACTAACTCTCTTGGGTTTCCCTGACCCAATTACTTTATACTTCATCCTTGAGGCTGATGGGTCTTCCATTAGCCCCTTATTTTCTTTGCTTGCATTCTTTGGGCCTATTGTGGCTCATTCTCGCTTTTCTACATACTACCCATGGGTTTGCTTCCTCTCTCTTTCCGAGCCCATTCAAGCCCATTTGCTTCTTCAGGACCCACTTTATGAGCCCGTGAGCCGTTCATTCTTGCCACTTGGGCTCAATAGCTTTTTTTTGCTTGCTAACTTTGGTTTGCCCATGTTGCTAGGCCTTTCCTCTTACTGGGCTTGCCAAAAATGAGCCTCAACATTTAGCTTCCTAAGCATATGAAACGTTGTTGCGGTTTATATGCGAATAAAAGACTTTTCTGCCATCTTCTGTCTTTTTTTTTCTTCTTTTCCTTCGCAAGCTTTTTCGAACAGTAGTCCCCAACTCATGTGTGTTTCTTTTCTTTCTCGTCATGAATAGTGTTGTCTCTTCGAATTTCCCAGTTTGGTGGTTATACTGAAGGGCAGCCTTGCTTCATTAATTTTATTCCTTATCCGGTGGCTGACCCATCGCCTCCCTTCACTTCAGTTTTAATGATGTTGATATTTAAAGAAACCTCCCTTCATGTTTCAACCAGTTTCTCCTTTTCCCACACAAACACCTTTTCCGTTCCCCTTCCTTCACCGTGTTCCCTTCTTCAAGTATTTTCACCCATTTGTTCCGATCAACCATCAAGGCTAGAGCTCTTCCCGCTGTAAGGGGAAAGATGTTGTTTCCGATCCTCCTGCTACCTATGATGAAGGCAAGGAGGCCGTGTACTCCGAGCCTGACTCTTCCGGTGAGGAGGAGGCGCGACGTCCCTCTGACAGTGAATATGCCCCTCTAATAGATCCTTGGTACGATGTCCACCCTCATTTTCCAAAGGTTCTCGGTGATTGCATGCTGCCACCGCCAGGCCCTGTGTGGCTTGCTCTCTGTCGTCGCAACACGGAGGCTCCTTGGGCACCATTGGCTTCTTCGATTCCCGATCTAGTCATTCGCTAGGGCACTTCGCTCCTCGTGCCTATTCATTTCGAGTTTGGGTCGGGCATGGCCTTGTGTTGGAAGGAGTGGGTAGATAAAGAGTTATCCGATACGGGCTTCATGGGTTTGCCATAGCGGGTTGGCGTATTGAAGGCCATTGTTATGTCCCACTGCTTATCCAACTACAGGGACCTCTTTAATCTCCGTTATCTAGTCCGCCGGTGGTGCACCGCCACCCACACTTTCTTCTTCTCCTGCGGTGAGATCACCGTGACCCTGAAGGACGTGGCGAATCAGCTTCTCTTGCCCATCCTTGGCGATGTCGATCTTGGCTCTTTAGAGCTTTCTCCGGAGGAAGAGGCCGTGTAGGCCAAGTTGAAGAAAAGAATGAGTGGGAATGCCAAGTTATCGTATTGGGTTAGTTCTTCTTCCAAGTTTTCTGCCGCTGCTAGTCGTGCAGCCTTCATCACTTTTTAGCTCTGTAAGTTCATTTTTGGTTCCCACCCCTATTATGCTGTGAAGCCTTTGTATTTCCGTTTAGCTATTAAGATATCTGCCGGGGTAAGTTTGCCACTGGCCCCTATGTTCTTAGGACATTTGTATGTACAGTTAGACATCCTGTGGAGCGATGAGGACCTGGCAGGCTCTTGCCATATAGTTACTTCTTCTGTTCATAGTACCGTTCTGCAGCACCTGTTATATGAGCACTGCGCCAAACATTTGGCTAAGTGTAGACCCTTTCACTTTGCTAAGGAAAAGTATCAGTTTTGTCCGAGAGCTATTATTGATTTTTGTTTCAGATTCGAGTCTGAGTTTCCGTTGGTCTGGTTTGAAGCCAATTTATCATCTTGTCATTGAGTTCTTTGATAAAGGAGTCGGATTCTCTTGGAGAGCATACAAACACTTGGGTGCAGTCTATACATGTGCCGATTCTGTGATGGGTCAGTTTGTTGATACGGTTGGAACTACCACCCCGCTGGTTGGTTTTGAGGAGAGGGGGATTACCTATTTGGCAGCTACCAATGCTGGGTGGTTGCCTTATCTGGCGGACGAGGTAATCAAGTTTGTGCATTATCCTGCTAATCAGGTTAGAAGACAATTTGGGCTAGACCAAGACATTCCTAATGACCTCTCTTCTCTCATGGAGTCTCCTACTTCTGTTAGACTGTTCCTGCGGCATACTGCTTTTGATTTCTGGAGGCAGCACTTTACTGCAGTTACTGTTCCAGGCTCATTGAGAGAAGGCATTTGCACTCCTGCCATGCACGAATACTGGCAGACCATGATGACCTCTTTTGAGCAAGAATTTCTGGATAGCTGTGGCTTTTCCCTTATTCCCCTCGATAGACTTGGTATGGTTATTTCAGCTAATCCTCGATTGCTTCTTCCTTCCAAATCCGTGTTAGCCTATGCTAGGAAGCAAGGTTGGTCCGCCATCCTTGAGTGGGATGAGGAGGGTGGAGGGTGGTATTGGCATGCTGGTGATTACCCTTCAAGTTGGGAGAAAAAGGTAAAGATTACAAACCTTTCTGCACTGGGCAAGAAGGGTCCTGCCAAACCCAAATCCTCCAAAAAGGGTGGTGAGGTGGTGCCTCTTGAGAGTGACCTTCCTCCCATAGGCCGTATAGTTTTAAAGGGTTCTCTTCCTTCTTCAGCCCGCACCCGCTCTAGTGCACGCCTTGCTACCAGCAAGCCTAAGTCTACTGCTCCACGACCATCCACAGGTGCTCCTCCTTCCAGCAGGACACGGGGCAGCAAGAGAAAGACATCCCTTCATCCTGTGCCCACCATTGAGCGGAGGGTATGTTATCTCTAAATCTACTTTGTCTTTTATACATATGTATTTTAGCTTTCCTGTGGTTAACACTTGTATGCTTGTTGGCTCTTCTTCTTTAACCTTGTCTTCTGTTTTCTTTTCTTTTGTAGTCTAAGCATAAGGAGGATGCATCTGTCACCCGTCCCATATTACTAGATGAGCCCGAATTTGAGGTACAACTCCATCCTTCCATTTTCTTTACATTCCCTTTGCCACATAACTTTAGCCGTGTCCCTTCTCTTTTCTTTTTATCATCTAGTTACGGCTTCCTCTGTTCCTCATTCTTCCTCATCACTTTTATCTTCTAGGATGAGCTTGAGCCTATTTCCATATATCGTCCCATAGTCGAGGAGCTTTTTGCCTCCATAGGCATACCCATGGAAGGTTTCTTTGAGGGAGCTAATATTATGTTTAGGACCATAACTTCTGCCGCTTCAACTGCTGCACAGGGAGTTTCTGCCAAGGCTCCCATCCCCTCCACTAAGCTGGTACCCATGGAGGGTACTTATACCGAGGGGGTTACTAAGGACACTCCCATTTCTGTTGAGACACTTATTCCCCAAGAGGCTGCCCAGCCTGAAGTTGCTTCTCCTACCACATCTCTTGTCATCTCCACCGACGACCCCATCGCAGCTCTATCTCAGGCTGTGAAAGATGGTTCTTCTTTGGTGATTACCCCTTCTTCCATCCCTAGTTCTACCACTCGTGGGCCTGATGCGAACTTGTCCTCTGAGGGATCTGAGGATGCTCTTGAGGATCCTGATGATGAGCCCACCATAAAGAGGAGGACTTCTGAGTCTGATGAGGAGGAGAGTGCTGATTCTGAGACCGAATTCATAGGTATGTGCCTCTTCCTCCCTTTTTTTGTTATCTCTTCTTCATTCTTCTAATTGCAGAGACCTTTAAAGAGCCAGAAGTTGCAGTGGATACAGGGATGCCTATAGCTACTTCTCCTGCCATATCTACGGCACCTGTTTCTGCCATTCCCGCAGCGCCAACATCTACCATTCCAGTTTCTGCCACTGCTACTGTGCCTGTTTCTGCTACTCTCACAACGTTAGCATCCACCATTCTAGTTTCTGCCATTGCTACAGCACCAGTTTCTGCCACTTTTACAGCCCCAATTCTCACGAGTCCTATTGAGTTTTCTCATCTCCTACCTCATTTCTTTCTTGTGAGTTCATTGCTCCTAGATCATGGTTTCTCGTATTAAGTCTCATACTCCTTGTTAGGTTCGTTGCCTACTATCCCTTCTCAATTTGAGGTGGGCAGCAGTTCTGCCACGGTTCCTGACCCTGTGAGTGAGGCTGCAGCCTTCTTTGCGCATTTTGATTAGCCTGAGGTTAACGACCTCGATCCTGTAGACTTCTGGAGTTTTGGCCCTCCTTATGTGGACTTCCATGGCTTTAGAATTCCTCAGGATTACGTTTATCATCTAGAGGCAGTTTACAGTAGCCGGGGCGACTTTATGTAGGGATTCCGCCTCGGTCATTCTGCCAGGGAGCATTTCTTGAAGCTGTTGGGGAGCACAATGAATGACATTGAGCATAACTTCGTTGATACTGTCTCTTCCGAGAGGATCCTACAGTGGAGAGCTGCGGTTCAGGAGCTAGTTAGTGTGGGTTTTGCTGTGGAGTTCATCCTAGACCATCTCCGTGAGATGCCCGAGCCTTCTTCATGAAGAAGGTTCAACCTGCTGTAGATGCCATTGACACATGGATTGAGACTTTGAGGAAGGAGGTGGCAGACTTGGAGGGTCGTCGTGAGCATCTTCTTGCCAGCATTGGTGGGTACAGCCGCTTTGGAGACCAGCCTCTTATCTCTGGGCTTCGTTGATGTAGTTCCCTTCTCTTTTTTTTTTGTTCTTTTCCTTCTTTTACTACCCCATCTAGTACACTTTATCTACATATTTTCTTTTTATAGCACTTATTTGGCTAGTTTGACATAGTTGGCACAATTGGGTTTGTAACTTTTGAGATGCTATACTTGGTTGCTATTTCTGCTACTGCTTATGACATAGAATGCTTTTTATAATGCTTCATATCTTTTCATTGTGTACTCATAAAAGCATATTACAAACTTGTCTTGTGATATGACCACTTGAAGGAAAAGAGAACAAAAGGTAAACATTAAACTCATTGAATAAAAGGGATAACTACATAACCTCATCTTAGACATAATAACGCTTTAACCATTTCCCATTGATGGGATCCATTAGGTTCTTGCCATCCATCTGGGCTAGATGATAATACCCACTTGGATGTGCTTCTTTTATCACAAGGGATCCCTCCCATTTTGGTGCAAACTTAGATGGTCCTGCCATACCTCGCTTGACATAGTCCGCCACTTTTAGCACAAGTTGTCCTCCCTCGAACACCCTCTCTTTAGTCATCCTACCATAGGCTTCTGTCATCCTTTGTCTATATCTGCGGCTACGCTCTTGGGCTTCTTCCCTTCTTTCATCAAGCCCTTCCAAATCTTCACATCTTTCTGCTGTAAAGGCTTCCTCCTCTTTTTCCTTCCCCTGTATCTCCATAACTCTCAAAGATGGAGTCTTCACTTTTGCTAGGCTCACTACCTCCGTCCCATATACTAAGGAAAATGGTGAAAATCCTGTGGCAGACTTTGGTGATTTTCTGTAAGCCCAAAGAGCGTCTAGCAGGTGTGTTGCCCATCCCCCTGTATATTCTTGGCTCATTTTACTGATGATCTTTATGAGGGTTTTGTTCGTCGCCTTCGTTTGCCCATTTCCTTGAGGGTAATAGGGTGATGAACGATGATGCTTGACTTGGTAGAATTCCAACATTTTCCTTACTTCGTTGTTCACAAAGGTGTGTCGTTGTCACTGATAATTCTGTAGGGTATCCCAAACCTTACAATTATATTTTCCTTGATGAAGTTTGCTACCGCTCCTCCTGTGGCTTTGCAGAGTGGCACTGCTTCTGCCCATTTGGTGAAGTATTTTGTAGCTACTAGAATCCATATATACCCACGCGATGGGGGGTTAACTGGTCCCACTAAATCAAACCCCCAAGTGTGGAAGGGCCATGGGGTGACCATACTGTGTAAGTTCTGCAGATGGGTATGAATCAAGTTGGCCCGTACTTGGCAGCTATGACATTTTTTAACAAATTCTGCCGCATCTTTCTTCATGGTGGGCCAGTAGTAACCCATTTGCAGCAGACATCTATATAACTTTTTCTTCCCCTAGTGCTCTCCACATTCTCCTAAGTGCATTTCTTTTATCATTTCTTTTGCTTCCTTGGGACCCAAACATCTTAAGGGGTCCCCATCATACCCTTTCTTGAAGAGGACTTCACCATGTTGGGCTGCTTCCTCTTGCACTAGGCCCGAGTTTTTCTGGATAAGGGAGTTGGGACCGGTCCAACTGAAACCCACCTTGGTCCAGCTTGTGCACAAACTACACCACCTCTGCCAGGCTTTGGTTACATGCCCATGGCAAGCAGAGTCGCTATAAAGAAGTTATGGCAGGCAGATATAATACAGATAACACAAGAAAATATAATCACTACTTTTAACTACAATAAATAAAAGTGAGCAACAAAAGGCTCTACGTATATAGAATAAGCTAAGTGAAGGATAAATAGAGTTAGCAAAATCAAAGTGTTAGTCTACCATGCCAAGTAATACACGGGATTAAAACCAAGAAAGGGACGATTGTTCCCTCAACAAGAGTAATCTCAGAGAAGAGATTAATTGTTTTGAGAGAATAGGCGTAAATAGTCTATGCCCAAATACAGATCTTTTGCCTTTTATAAAGAGCAAGGCTATTGAGGGAGAGAGGAAATCAACCTATTGGTGCATGCCTGCCGTTCTAAACTTTCTGTTTTTCTTTTCCTCTCCTTCCTACTTCTTAGTTTTCCTTTTCTTTTGTTTTACTTCCTTTCCTTCTCAATGTTTACTTTTGGATTATGTTTTTCTCTAGAAATTCCTATTACTATGATTTTTCGAATCCCTCTCTTAGTGCATAGCAAGGGGTCCTTTATAGAGCTTGTCGTGACTGGTATTTACTGTTTTAGCCCTTAACTGCCTTTGTCTGTTGTGAGTGTCTTTGCTGACCACTTACTAGTCGTCAGTGGTTCAGCCACCACCACTTACCTGTGCTGGCTATGCCGCTCCCCTCTGCCAGACAAAGAAGGCTATTTTGTTTGTTTCTTTGCTGTGGCTTTTCTACCCGTTACAGTGTGTGTGCTCTCTCTCTCTCTCTATCCCTCATGGCATGCACCTAGTGGTTCCAACTTATCCTTGCTTCTTTTGGGTGGCATGTCATCCCAACAGGACATTTCCCTCAAAAGAACCTGAGCAAGAACCCCAGAATAGGTCTTTTCCCTCTCCCCACCGCCAGACCATGCCCTCTGACCCATGACCCACCACTTCCTATATTGGTTGGGTAAAAGCTAGTGATCTCGCGCATACTTCACCTTTTTCACCCGCTGCTCATGCATTTGCCGTGTTCTGGAGATTGGTTTGTACGTTCTACCGTGCACTTTTGGCTTTTTATGATGTGAGTTGTTTTCCGAGCTGCCATTCTTTATGACTTCCTTCTTTTGGGGATTGGGCATTGTTGGATCATGGGCCTTCCTTCCCTCGGTCTATTTTGTGTTCACTTCATGGCTTTGTTAGCATTTTCCTACCGTACCACTCTGCTATTCCTACTGTAATGTTGTTTGACTCAATCCTGCTCGGTCTCTTTGGGCTTGCTGTTTATTTCCCTCCCAGTGACTCAGTGTGTTCACTGGGCCTTTTCTTACACTGTTTGCAGGCTCTTGTGTCCCATTTCCCTCTTAGGCATCCTTGGTCCATTTACTTTCCTTGGGCTTCTTCGGCCCTTTTTCAATCCTACTTTCCCATGGGCTTTATTAACTCTCTTGGGCTTCCCTGGCCTAATTACTTTGTACTTCATCCTTGGGGCTGATGGGTCTTCCATTAGCCCCTTACTTTCTTTGCTTGCATTACTTTGGGCCTACTATGGCCCATTCTCGCTTTTCTACATATTGCCCATGGGTTTGCTTCCTCTCTCTTTCTGGGC
The DNA here is from genome assembly GCF_932294415.1 of Quercus robur. Taxonomy (NCBI): domain Eukaryota; kingdom Viridiplantae; phylum Streptophyta; class Magnoliopsida; order Fagales; family Fagaceae; genus Quercus; species Quercus robur. The sequence continues at coordinate 34,305,381 of NC_065535.1, read as the reverse complement.
CCATTCAAGCCCGTTTGCTTCTTTAGGACCCACTTTATGAGCCCGTGAGCCATTCATTCCTGCCACTTGGGCTCAGTGGCTTTTTCTTGCTTGCTAACTTGGGTCTACCCATGTTGCTGGACCTTTTCTCTTGTTGGGCTTGCCAAAAATGAGCCTCAAAAGGTTTATAGCAATTTAATTTTTATTTTCAGATTTTAGTTCTATAAAATTTTTTTGATCGGGCTGGGATAGTAGGATAGAGAACGTGGGTCTTCTTTAATTTTCATATTTTAGTTCTATATATATATATTTTTTTTTTTGGCTTTTTATTTTTGTTTGAAAGGCCACAACTTTATGGGACCAAATTATTGACGAATATTTAATTTTTTTGGTCTTAAAAAAATTTCAGGGTGGTCCCAAATTTTTTTAAAGGGTGGGCAAATATAAAAATTTTAAATTATTATATATAAAAAAAAAAAATTTCCTAAGTTAGGGTGGTCCTGTGACCACCCTGGCCTGAACGTGGCGCCGCCTTTGGTTTTAGGAGGCATTTCATTCATTCTTTAGGTTCAAAGGGTATTTTGGTCATTTTATTAGATTCTAAGGATATTTGAGTAATTTTTTAGATTTTGGGGGGGGTATTTTGGTCATTTTCAAGTTTTAAGGGGCATTTTGATGGTATTTTGACCATTTTAAAGGTTTTAGGAGTATTTTTATCCACCCATTTGATAGGCCTACCATTCAATGAAGGACAAGAAGTGGAGTTTGTTGAGAACTTTTACGTGATAGATTTCAATTTTGTGGCTTTATTTGAAGGATTTTATAATGAACTATTAAGGCTGATGAGCATTGGAGTTGGTTAGAAAGATTGACTTTTGTGACTTCCATGATTTGGGGTTTACCGGCCCAACATTCTGTTGGAAATAAAACAAAATACTGATGGCCCTCTCCTCACTTACTCTCACAAATACTCAACACACTACTTAGTGTATAGAAGAGACTTACACTCACAAATTAAATAAAGGGAGAGAGAGTGGAGAGGGAAGAGTTAGAACTCTTTAAAGCTTTGTATTTCTCTTCAACTCTTATTTAGAACTTGACGGATGAATGGGTTTATATAGTACACCATCCAACCATTAACTCCCACTACATTTATTTTTCTAACTCTTACATTCATAAATCCCACACATAACTTCAATAAACCTCCCACTACATTAACTTATGAAACTCACACTTATTTATGAAAGATTAATTAAAAACAAGTTTAACTTCTAACACATTCACTTGGTGCAATCTACAATCGGGGGAGGCTAGAGTTCTTGCATGACTAGTCCGTGCCAAATTACAAGGGAATGGGAGGATTTGTTTAACTACACGGAAGTTTTTGTTTTTTGTTTCTTTGTCTTTTCTGTTGAGAATCAACTTCCAATTTGTTTAACTACACGGAAGTGAAGCATGGATCTGAATTAGCTCGATCTCTGTGTGATTGTTGTTGATACATAACCGAGACGAGTTGCTATGAGACAAGGTTGTAAATGATTTCTATAAACACTAAATCTTAAGTTTGAAATTAAACCATTGAAATTGAATCATAATACTAATTTGTATTTATGAATAAATGAGTACAATTATTTGTATTTAATTATTTTACAAAAAGTTGATTCTTTAAATTAGTCTTCTTGAATATTTTTTTGATCCACATGCATAAGAAGTTTTGATTCGAAAGCATAATCTTCTCTGTTGGTTGGAAGATAAATTGAATGGTCTTTGCAACAGAATTACAACGAATTTCTGGGTTTGAACTTGTTAAAGACTCATTGTTCTTTGCATTCCTCGAATGGCTTTCGAATGTTCTTTATATTTGAAGGCATTCAGAGCCTTAAGGCAGAATTTCTTAATTAAGTTTCGGCATTAGCTCCTCTAATGAGTTATGAGATGCTTATGTTTATAGTGGTCTCTTAAGATGAGTCATACTTGATATCCTTGAGGATAAATGGTGAACTCTAGTTGGCCCAAAATCAAAGATTCTCACTAGAACTTATGTTTGTTAATAGTTATTCCTAATTTTATTTCTTTTATTTAAGTATAATTATCAACTAATTTGAATTGAAGACTTATTTTTATTTTGTGGACTCAAGTGATATGTAGCAAATTTTGATTTTTTGCCAATATAATGTCAACTTGCCAATATAAATTTTTCTCAATAAATAAATAAAAATTTGGTATTCGCCACTAAATTTTGATGTGGCCCTTTATTATTGGCTAATTAAAAAAAAATTTTAATTTTTGCCTTCCTTCGAATGGCCTTTGAGATTTGGACACATCCACGATTTTGAGCGTACAAAGCGAGGAGATTCCAACGGAGAAGTCTGAAGTCGTGTAGAAGATGCGCAAGAGAGTTGGGGTGATCCTTCGAGTATTTGAAACAAAGGCTTTGCAAGGGAAGCATGAATTTATTTGCATATGAGATGGGTTTTCGGGGGTCTCATGGTGGAAAGCTACTCTGGCTTGGTCGTTATCGTTAATGTCCTTATTTTTCAGCAAGTGCCATGTGAGTTAAAGGCTCACTAACATTTTTACAACCAAAAAAAAAAAAAAAGAAGAAGAAGAAGAGGGATTAGCCTTTTAAACAAAAGCATAATTATTTTCTTCCATCTTATTCTTGCCATGCATGAAAGTATAAATTCAGAACATTAACCTAACTTCTTGGATTAAATTATTACTGTGTTCTTAAAGGTTCTATGTACGGCAGGGAGGCCAATGAGGAGTATGCAAATGTCGTAAATATTTTAAAGGGTTGGGTTTAGACCTCTGTCAAAAAACTGTATTTAACCTGTCAACTTGATAATTAGATTAATTATGGAAGTTTTAGGTTAAATATTCAATCATCAATATCATACAAGTGCAGAAATATAAATGAGACAAGATATGGTGACTCATTAAACCTAATGAGACAAATTGTTTCATAAGAAAAATTTGGGGGGACTTAACCTTATCAATCTTGAGGTTAACAGATTCACTATTAGATAGAGATTTATAGTCAAAATAACCCTATTTATTGTAAATCTAATTATAGTTACCAAACTGAGTTTTGAATCCCACAGACGACTTTGATAGTAATCTGCTACTCCGTGAACCTCCAGCCCATGACTTCAATGTTCCCTTGAAGATTTGCATCTAGTACTCTTGATATCTGGAAATCAGCAACTTGAATCTACTGGTTCAAAGAGTATGTGAGTAATCATCGATAAAAACTTTGAAAGAGCAATAGGTACCAACCTTTTAGATCTCCAATTGATCTGCTCCAAAGTCTTAAAAACGTGTCCTAGAGTTTTCTTTATCTACTTAGTAAAGTAGGTCTCAAACCCTAATTTTCTAATGGGTTATGGGCTGAATTTCTGATTATGAATATATGACTTTCAATTGGTCAAACTTAAATTTTGATCAGTTGAAACTGTTAAAAATTATGTTCCTTGAATTAGTTGATTTTCTATTTTTGCACACTGAAGCAATACCTTGAGCATTGTCTAACCATTCTAATAGACTCTATAGCTATAATTAGATAAGTTTGTGTTCATGTGTATGCCAATAAAACTATACAAATATAGAACCTAACATAGAGAAAAACAAGTTTTGATTCAACAATAGAAATCCTAAAAATTAGCAAGAACAAAACAATTAAAGAGAGTTTAGAAAGATCTTACAAAGCTATATAACATCATGGGAAGAATGTGTGTGATATGAATAAGCCCAAGTCCATGGAGAAAATTAATTTATTTTTGTGAATATATAAACATGAACAATATATATATATATATATATATATATATATATATATATAGATGTAATCACAAACAATAACACAAATAAATTCATCTGGAAAGAACAATAAACAAAAAAAATTTGTAAAAAATAATTAAATATTGTAACTTACAGACCGGAAGGATTAAGCAAAACTAATCAAATCTTGAGTTTCACACAATTCCCTTAAGACAAATTTCGCTCCTTATACTATCAATAGTGCTTTGAGACTCACAGATGTCTACCCCCTAGGATAAAATGATCAACAACACGTAGTAGAAGCACTGCAACCTCCGTGCCTAGTGAACTTAACTTTGTTTTTCTCTCTCTTTGACTTTATACAAATGTATGCACAAAAATATTCTATTTTGGAAAGTTTCTTAGTAAAAAAAAAAAGGTAGTTTTATGAATAAGGGAGTATGAATATGTACGTTGGTGAATAGACACCAAAGTACTGTCCACAAACTTAATAAGAGGGTCTAGCCTACACATGTCTAAAGCCAACTCCAACAGATGAGCATATAAACTCATAAAATAATATTTTTCCTTCATATGTGTGTCTCAAGGATTTTCATCAGTTAAACCCATGTTCAAGTGGGCACATTTTTCATTCACTCCTTATTGGTCCATTCGGTCAACCCATGTTCGGTCCACATTGGTCCATATCAGTCCAATTCAGTCCACTCCAATCCATTTGGTCCAAATATTCATTTTTTTCAATTTTGGGCCCCAAAATTCTTTTCTATTTTATTTTATTTCCTTAATTGTTGGGCAGAAAAGTATAAAATTTTATTTAATTTGGGACAAAATCTTTAGTTTTAGGGTAAAAATATAATAATAATAATAATAATAAGCATTAGAAATTAGAAATATGGGTCCTAAAAATACATTAAAAATTATAATATTTTAAAGACAATAAAATGAAAGCATTTTAAATCAAACTTAAGAAATATTTTAGGAAATATTTTACTCATATAATTATATTTCTTAAAAAATAATATATATATATATTTTTAAATTTAAAAGAGAGATTAGTTATTTTTTTATGATTTTTTTTATTTTTATAATTATTATGTGCAGATGGAAAGTTTGTTTATTTGGAAATATATTAATTTTAGAAATTAATACACCTACTAAGAAATAGCTATTACATCTCTTTTAGAGATAAATAGTTATTTCTCATTTCAAATAATAGCTATTTATAAGGAATGACTATTCTCTGTAATAAAAACATAACCAACTGAATAACTAAACTATAAGAATAACTATTACATTACAGTGTCTATAACAATTTACCAAAAATATCCTTATATTTGAAAAAAAAAAAAACCTACAATTCTAAACTCATATAATAATTTAAAATTAACGTGACACGTTATATGAGTTCCATGGAATCGGGTTTGTACATTTTTTATAATATTCTAGAATATGTTCGAATTAGTCATTACTATGTATTGTTGTTGAATGAAAAAAATTTATATTGGGTTTGTACATTTTAAAAAATTCTTGAATACGTTCAAATTAGTCATTACTATGTATTGTTGTTGAATGAAAAATAAGTTATATGTTCCATTACATAAAACTTATAAAAATATAAAATACTCTTAAATTCTCACTCTTGGGAGACCTTGCTCATCACCATAAGCATGGGATATACAAGTACCTTGGGGATCTTTCTCTTAAAGATGCATATCAGATTTATTCAGATGCCCTAAGTTGTTATGAAGAAGCTATAAAGATATTGGGGGGACTTCCATCTGGTTCAACAGAATTATTACAAGATGTGCTCAAGAAGAAAGGGGGAGCTTACAACGAACTGGGTCGTACATGGCTTGCAAGAAACAATTTGACTAAAGCTGAAATTTGTTTTGCACAAGCTATGGCAGCATTCAAGGAAGTCTCTGATCACATCAACGTTATATGGGTTAACATGAATTTGGGCCATGGCAAATGATTATTTGCTAAAAAGATGTCATTGGAGACTGCCATAGTACAATATTGGGAATCACTTAAATGTTATGAAGCAGCAAAGTCGGAACTTAATTTTGTGCCCAGATATGCTGACTTAAGGAATAAGGTGTATGAACAATATGCTAATACATATCTAATGCTTGGCATGAGATTGGCTAATGACGTAACAGGAGAAGTTTTAACTAGTCCTAGTGAAAGAAAAAGAAGGGAAGAATGAAGCAAAAAGAATTCAGTCTAGGATTCTATATGTATGGCATTGACATTGTTTGAATCATTAGGTGAATCCTTCAAGCAGCAGGCTGCCTATGCTCATTTTCAACAGGGTTGCTACCATAGGAATTGCTGTTTGAAGCTTCTGGAGTTGGGCCATAAGAAAAGGGACTCATCTGAAGGTGTTTTAGAGCAATATGTTTCCTTGGCCAAGAGAAGCTGGCAGAGTGCCTTGGAGTTTTATGGCCCACAAGCACATCCCCACATGTATCTGAGCATACTCATGGAGAGGTCAGATCTTTTATTACGCCTTTCAGGCCCTGCGGTATGTTCTTGGACTTTGATAGATGTTAATATTTACATTTGTATTTCTTACTCCACATTTTGAGACAGTAATGTTTTGAATTTGTTTTTGCAGATGCAGGAATCATCTCTCTCCTACTTGCACGAAGCTCTCTCATACATGCTTGAAGGACAACACGTATCAAATAAAGCTTCAGAGAATTTTATAATCCAAAATTTTATATGTTCCATTACGACTAGTATATATAAAAACAAGAACCTTAGTTACAATGGTCTAAAATTCCTTTTATATATACAATTACTTTTAGACCATTGTAACTAAGGTTCTTGTTTTTATATATACTAGTCGTAATGGAACATATAAAATTCTGGATTATAAAATTCTTTGAAGCTTTATCTGATACGTGTTGTCCTTCAATCATGTATGAGAGAGCTTCATGCAAGTAGGAGAGAGATGATTCCTACCTTTGCAAAAACAAATTCAAAACATTACTGTCTCAAAATGTGGAGTAAGAAATACAAATGTAAATATTAACATCTATCAAAGTCCAAGAACATACCGCAGGGCCTGAAAGGCGTAATAAAAGATCTGACCTCTCCATGAGTATGCTCAGATACATGTGGGGATGTGCTTGTGGGCCATAAAACTCCAAGGCACTCTGCCAGCTTCTCTTGGCCAAGGAAACATATTGCTCTAAAACACCTTCAGATGAGTCCCTTTTCTTATGGCCCAACTCCAGAAGCTTCAAACAGCAATTCCTATGGTAGCAACCTAGCTGAAAATGAGCATAGGCAGCCAGCTGCTTGAAGGATTCACCTAAAGATTCAAACAATGTCAATGCCATACGTATAGAATCCTCGGCTGAATTCTTTTTGCTTCATTCTTCCCTTCTTTTTCTTTCACTAGGACTGGTTAAAACTTCTTCTGTTACGTCATTAGCCAATCTCATGCCAAGCATTAGATATGTATTAGCATATTGTTCATACACCTTATTCCTCAAGTCAGCATATTTGGGCACAAAATTAAGTTCCAACTTTGCTACTTTGTAACATTTAAGTGATTCCCAATATTGTACTACGGCAGTCTCCAATGACATCTTTTCAGCAAATAATCGTCTGCCATGGCCCAAATTCATGTTAACCCATATAACGTTGATGTGATCAGAAACTTCCTTGAATGCTGCCATAGCTTGTGCAAAACAAATTTTAGCTTTAGTCAAATTGTTTCTTGCAAGCCATATACGACCCAGTTCGTTGTAAGCTCCCCCTTTCTTCTTGAGCACATCTTGTAATAATTCTGTTGAACCAGATGGAAGTCTCCCCAATGTCTTTATAGCTTCTTCATAACAGCTTAGGGCATCTGAGTAAATCTGACATGCATCTTTAAGAGAAAGATCCCCAAGGTACTTATATATCCCATGCTTATGGTGGTGAGGAGGGTCTCCCAAGAGTGAGGACATGCTCTTCACATCTGATTTCTTTCCTTGTTTTCTGCCTTAGCTACAGAGGGCTTATCGTCATTCGTACTGCTTCCACCACTACTACTTGCGCCACTACACCTGCTTATCCTGTCACCTGGGCAGCTGCAATTTACAGAGGAACATGAACTACAATACTTGAACTCAACATATACATCTCCAACTAGTGTCCATGCCTTGGCCCAGAAAAGGTTAGCAGAAGAGGATTGCTCAAAAGTAAAAGAATCATCAGCAGAGCTGGATTTATCATATTTCGCACCAACACTGTATGGGCTTGTCTTTTCATTCCTTTTGCTGACCATTGAGGAAATGAACTTTGTCTCTTCAAGATGCTGATGCATTGATCCATAAATAGAACATGCCAATCTTGTAACCTTCAAAGCCTGATGTAACTGGTTATTCTCCTTATAAGCTTGACCGAGTGCCAAACCAGATTCTCCAAGCAAACAACCAAGTTTACACATCTTACACTCCGATTTTGATGTTCGAAGCCATTCCTGAATGTCCCAAGCTTCAATACAGTCAGCATCACCACAAGCACAAACAGAGGAATTAGTAGGCAACTTGGGCATTGATCTAAGAGACTTGATATCCTGAGAGACACGATGTACTTTAGCTATCTTAGACAAAATGAGATCGGCAACTGTTTGAACTGGTGCTGGAGATGCAAAGTTTTCATCCACTAGAACTTGATGCGGCTTCTCCTGGATCCCTTAATTCCTTGTCAACCGTTGCTATCAATTTTTGATAAGCAGATAAATTTTCCTCTGAAGTTATCTTCACACAAACTTCTAATGCTAAATCTTGAAATCTTTGTAAATCTTCATAAGGTTTGTCACCTGAAACTGAAGAGGAGACCTCTTTATGGGCAGCTGATTCAGACATACTAATAACAAATTCCAAGGAATCTTCCTCAGCAAAAATAGCTGCGACTTCGGATGCTAGAGGAGGAGATTCAGATGTCAAATCAAGCTCTTCGTCAGAATTTAGCATCGTTGCAAATTGTTAATAAGCAATTTCACATACAACCTGTCTAGCATAATATTAATTGTAAATCAAATTATATATCCATCTACTACAACTAAATTTTTAAAAGTAATTATAAAAAAGAGAACTCTTCTTTTTTTTTTTGGGTAGGAAATAAAAAAGATAGAAACTCTTAGGTGAAAAGTAATTTAAGAAACATAACAGATGATCTGGCTCATCTAAGAAAATACAAACATTTTCTAAAGAACCTCAAACATCTATCCCTTCTTAGGAACCAACAGAAAACCATCAATTACTAAGAGCTTCTTCAAGGCTACTAGACAGCAATTGAAAGAAAAACAGTTATCATCTCATTCACAACAATGAAAGTAAAAGCCTGTAAGCAGTTTGGTGGAGAGTCCCTAATGAAAACAAAGAATCACTTCGTGTATGCAATAAAGAAGGTAGGGAGTTTGAAGGTTCATCACAATCATTGGAAGAATGGTTCTTGAGAATAACAGAGAGATCAAAAAGTTGACATCACTGTCAACTTCTATAAAGCTGCAGCAATTGAAGTCACACAAGAAGAACAAGTTCTATAACAATTTAGAAAGTAAATCGATGAAGAACAAAATTGATTTTGGAACAGACCCATTACCAAACCAAAACCATAACTTTTTAGCAAATAATTTAGATATGACATTTTTTGTATATTATAAAGCTTATGACAGCTACAGAAATTGAAGTCAAACAAGAAGAATGAGTTCACTAACAATTTAAACAGTAAATGGATGAAGAAAAAAATTGATTTTGGAACAGACCCATTACCAAAACAAAAAACATCAAAATGTTGAATCAAAGTCAAGTTTTATAAAGCTACAGCCATCAATTGAAATGAAACAAGAAGAACAAGTTCAGTAATAATTTTAACAGTGAATGGATGAAGAACAGAATTGATTTTGGAACAGAATTAATACAAAGCATAAGTAATGCATGACATAAATCTGTAAATTAGGGTTTTTGTTGAGAAGTACCCATTTCATGAACCAAATGTATACAAGAGTGGATACAATGCCAATAGAAGTTAAAACATAGAATTAAACAGGAACATCATTACAAGAAACTTGAGAATTTAGAGAGAAAAAGACAAGTCTCTAGAGGGAGAGAGGGAGAGTAAATGATTAGAGTATTTATAGGCCTAGGGAGTTAGTGGAGGATGATGTCATCAACTGCATAACTAACTTTCCCTCCAAAATTTTCAAACAGGGCAGGTGTGGTTTAACATTTTTTTTTGGTTATGAATAATATGATTTGAAGAACAGGGCAACATTAAAAAGAACAAAACCAAATTGACAATAAATAGTAGCTTAGGATGACAATTACAAATGAATCAATTAAAGCAACATGTAATAATCCGGACAGTAATTGAAAAGTATTCAGAATTGATCACATACCATGGAACTGGTATTGAAAGTGCTCTCCTAGCCCTAGCCCTAGGAGGCACAATATGTGTTTGAACTCCAATACAATCCAATCGAATCCATCTCTATTAATTTTCACTTCAATGTTCTAACATAGCAAACCCAATATAATCTATCAATCATCAATCAAATGGCTGTCAAACTAAAAAAAAAAAAAAAAAAAAACCATTTTTTTATTATAATAAATTCCATAATATAAAAAAGGGAGTACCTTTCCTTTCCTTTCCTTGAGGAATGAAGATGTTCCTCCATCTCCAGTTCTCCATGGCGAATGCGCCGCTGCAGCGGGCCCCACGAGCCCTTGAAAATCTTGCCTCGCGGCTGCTGCTGCTGCTCTCTCATCCATTGCTGCTGTATCCGTATGCCTTCCTTCTCCACCTCCATTGTAGTAGTACAAGACATAATAATAATCATCACCCAAACACACAGGTACAGGTTGAGTTGAGACTTGAGACGTTGAGGCTGAGGTTAAAACTTTAAATTAAAAAATAAGAGGAGCTAGAGCAGCTAGCCATATGTGTCAATCTTTCGTGAGAAATTAGAAACAAAAAAAAAAAAATATATATATATATATATATATATATATTTTTGGGGAAATTACAACTTGCCTTAACGTGGTTTGAATGAAATTTAAGTTACTTATGTCTAATTTAAAACTTGACATTTTACTAACATGAGATTAATTTAATTAAAGTTATGTAACCCACCTCTGTTAAAAATAGACTAAATCCACTTTTATGTCTCCTTCCTCCTAAAACATAAAACACACACACAAAAAAAAAATAAAAAAAATAAAAATAAAAGAAGAAGACAAAAGAAGATAAAAAAGAGATAGCAATTGTAATTTCTAACCATTTACAACATTAAAAATAATAATAAATAAATAAAATTATCCTGCAATTTTAAACCAATCCACTTGCCATATTTCCATGGGCACCTTGTTCAATTTTTTTTTTTAATAGACAAAGGTGGAGGGCTTTGGGCTTTTAGATGTTTCCGATGAAAACAACCTGAAGTGTCAATTAGTTAAATTACAAAACAAAACTATGTTGGTAGTTTAGTTAGAAATATTATATACAACTAGCTGCTCATAATTTTTTTAAGGTGGTCTCACTAAATTTATTTTGTACAATTTAGACTAATTTAATAAAGAATAATGTATTTCATAATCATATTTTTATTTATTATAGGAACAATCATAAATGTAATATAGGAGCAATTATAAATCATAAATATAAATTTGAACAATTCTATTTTTATTTATTATAGAAACAATCATAAATCATAAATATATATTTGTCATACCCAAATGAAAACAATAAATTTTTTCTCAGAAATTCAAAAGGTAAGTTAATGAAAATATTCATTTTATAGTAAAAGTTATTTATAACATTTTGTGAATCATTGAAAAGAATATAAAATTTGAAAAATATTCTTTTAATTTTAAACAAACTTTCTCAAACCTTATTTTTTCTGCCGTACAATCCCAAACACCGAAAAGGGGGCATAGTTGGTGTGTCACTGGATTGGTGGTACCAATAGGAAGGGGGGACGACCCATCGAATTCACATAAAAAATCACCAACATGAACACAAACGAAATCTTGAATTGTGTATAGAAACAAAACAAACCACTTCTATTCTTGGATATGAGGTATATGAAGAATGGCTTTTTGGTCCCTTTCATCCGGTGGTTAGGACATCATCTTTTCATGTCAAAGAAAATAATTAAAATATAATTGCAAAAATTAAAATGTCACCAATCCGATTATTTTTGTTTGACTAACATTTGCTTTTCTCTAAATAAATGGTATTATAGAGTATTTCTAATACAACTATTAAAAGTTCTTTGTCCACCCCAAGGGATTAGAAAATAAACAAAAATGAATAAAGTTTCATAGTTTAACATCTAAATTGATCACTATAAAAAATTAATACCAAACTAACTAAATATGCATAAAAGTCAATACAAATTTACCAAAAAGAAGAACAAATGTGATGTGACAATTAAATCAACAATAACAAAAAGCACCATTAGTAGGGGAAAAAAGTGGTTGAAACAATAAAAAAAAATACACCAGAAGAGGAAAAAAAAAAAATTGGAGAAAGAAAGAGAGTATTGACCTTGAAATCGTGGACAACTTGAAAAGAATAGGAGAGAGAGGCGGAAATGAAGTAAGAAGAAATTTATATGAAAATTAAAATGGAAGAGGAAGGGTGGAAGTGGATGAAATGTTGAACAAAGTGAAACTGTAGAATTTAAAAAGATATAAAGGAAAAAATTTAAAAATTTAAAGAAAATCAAAAGAAAATTTAAAAAAAAAAAATTTATTGGAAGGGGTGAAAGATTGAACTAAAAAGATAATGGTTGAAAAAGATGAAAAATTGAACAAAGTAAAAATTGCAAAATAGAAAAAGAAAAAGAAAGGGTTTTATAAAATTTATTACATAACTACCATTTCTATATATTATAGATATGTATATATAAGTCTACATATGCAATTTCAAAAAGTGACTATAGGTTAAGTTTATAGCCGCGTTTTTTGTAAAAGTGTTTTTTTTTTTGTAGTGTTTACAACCGTTGAGGCTTCAAGTTTTTAATTGTAGACAATAAATCCGTGTTACGAAAGCAAATTACTCAATTTATCACACCAGTAATCAGTAGTATAACTGTAAACCGTTCCTGATAAACAAATTACTCTTATCTCTGCCTTATACCGCTGCTACTGCTCTTGTCGCTGCCATGTACCTCTCTGGCTCTCTCTCTTTTAATAAATTTTCATTTTCAACACCTTTTTCTTCTTTCAAGATTTCCACAGGGATTAAGGCTAGGATCAGCTTCAACACTACAATACCACCACTACCACCAACAAAAACGTCAAGAACAGGAAATCTTGACATAATGTAAGATGTAATATACCAGGTGCACTAAATAATTTCGCAGAAAAGCACAAAACCTTTAAAAACATGAAAGATTATTCACAGTAGGGATAAATAACTTATTAAACAACAAACCAGAGTCAAATTAAAACATAACCCAGTAGAAATTTAAGAATAAGGAGCTTAATAGGAATGTAACCTATTCAAACTAAAAGCATTTTTATTGAAATGACCTTGAAAAATGCCAAAATTATGGCACAAACAACATACAAAAAGCGTTGTGCTGTCTGCCAAAAGTGAAAGGGCAAAACTTAGGTGGTAAATACAAATGGAAAGAATATGAATTTCATTCAATTAAATTGAGTGAACTACAATACAACACTTACACATGCACATGGAAAATATAAAATAAAAGACTGAGGTTACAAAATATTTCATCGGCGCCTGTGTCTGGAGAAACTTGGTGATCCTGTAGCATGTGGGCCTCTGTAATTTTTGCTGGGAGAATCTATTGATCTGAGAGAAGCATAAGCAGATTTTGCAGCTTCAGGCACCGAGTCTAATGGAATTGACTCCACAAAGCATGCTGTGTTGATACGAGTCCTCTCCAGCTCTGCCTGAAGTAACTCAGAGCTATACTGCTGTGCAAGAGCCTAAAGCATACCAAAAAATATGCTTAGATAGAATATCTAATAACACAAATAAAACGCATAAAAGAATGCTGTAGCAGAGAAGCATTATCACAGCTTCTGCTATTAGGCTAAATCAAGAACCAACTGATATTTAAAATAATTTAACTGGAAAAAATAATGACAAGTCATATGAAACCAGGTTGTCTAAATTCCAGAGACCCTATAATACCATTCTGGTCTTCTTCTTATGTACAAGATAATCAAACAATAATACCATATCTATAAAGCTGACACGAACCTAGAAACCATAATGAACAAGGCTCAGAGCATCCTCAGTGTTTAGGGGTTAGGACATAATACAACAAAAAAAATACACGAGGAATAGTTTCTTACAATCAGGTCATCTGGTGACACAGTCATCCCTAGCTGTCTATCATCTGCAAGTGCATCTTCACTCCCACGAGTTGGCCGGCGATGGTGCCCTGGATTCTCCACAGCCTCAGTCATGTTCTCAGTAGCTTTCTCCAAAAGTACCCCTTGTAAAGACTTCAGTGACTCCCTTGCATCAGGTGTAAAATATGGATTCAATACGGTCTCGAAATATTCAAGCTGCAGAAGATAAAGGTGAAATAATTAACCTTCAAAACATATCGTAGCCATATTTCAGATGGAACAGCTGCAGGTGAAGTAAACAAAATATAAATTTTGTGATGCATGTAACACTTTTTCTTTTCTTTTTTGATAGGTAATAACTATATTTATTGATAATAAAAGTACAACGAATTTACGATAGTAAACTCACTGCACTGAAAAGAATACAAACCAATCAAAAAGAAAGACTAACAGAATTAAGGAAATCAAACAAAGAGTGACAATGCGTAAACCCCCAAATGCGAGACCACTCAAACAAAGTCCTAAGAAGCAAAGACTTCACACAATCAACAAGTCTCTCAGTTTCCTCAAAAGTTCGGGCATTGCGCTCCTTTCAACAAGGTAATCACATCAAACTTCTCCTTTCTCCAAAATTTCTCCCTGTATTAGGGGTAGGGGGTTGACTTCTCTTTCTTCTTTATTTATTTATTTTTGATGGTTGGGGGTGGGGGGATTGGAACCCTGGATGTAACTGTTGAAAACACCAGGAGGCGCAAGTTGAGCTACAATGCTCTTGGCAGGGTTGACTTCTCTTTGAGAATGCATACAACATACAACAACAATGTCTAGTCAAAGTCATAAAGTTTAAAAGATATATGTATATATTCCCCACCCCAACACACACCCCCCCCCCCCCCCCCCCCAAAAAAAAAAAAACCTGGTTCTTGTAGACAGCTAGGAAATTGAACTGTTATTTGTTATATTTCACATGATTATAGCTATTTGAAATTTCAGAAACAAGCAGTTTGATTTTGATTCAGTACTTTACAGTAAAGAATGTTGAACACCATATTTTACCTCAAGCATGAGCTGACAGAAACCATTTGCATCAAGTGACCTAAGATCTTTGGTTTTGTTTTCATGGAAAAGGCTGAGAAATGTATCAATCAGCCCTTCCACAAGAATGCCAAGTGTCTTGTCCAAGAGGGGCTTAGCACCAGCAAAAACCTGCAACGAGAATATTACTTTATTTTGAAAGAATATTTGAGCAAGAGAACTAAACTGGTACTTAATCAGTGTGTAAGACAGTTTTTTTTGGAAAACAAAATAATTGGTTTACTTATCTAAAAGAAAGGTTTATGATAATTAGGGAATTAAAACTTTTCATAAATTTGTGGAAGTATGGCCTTTAAATAACATTTATGTAGATACTAAAGTAAATAAGCAAGTTAAAAAGTCAAAAATTTACCAGCCAACTACATGAACAAGTATGGCATGCGTATCAATTTTTTTACAGATAAATAAAAGGCATGTAGTAACTACCTCTGCATGAACAGATACAAGAGTATGCAGTAACTCCACAGCTGCGTCACGCACACCCTGCAAGAAACCAGCAATTTAATAGTAATAATTTGGAGACAGCAATGTTTACCAAAGAATGTTTTGGAGGAAAAAAGAAAAACAGAAACAAAAACAACTATTATTAGTAGTACTACTACTAACAAATTCCCTAGTTTCTTACTTTGACTGCAGGTGCTGCTCCCCAGTGAACACTAGAATCCAGCAAATAGTTCATGGCAGCTGTTCTGATCAAATTTGCCTGATGGGAGGACACAAAACTGTTTAGGCAATGACAAAAAATTCAACAAAGCGCTGCAGAAAGCAATTTTATGTTTTCAAATTTTCAATCCACATCAGCTTGAGATTGTACGCATGACATTGCAGCAAGAAAAATACAAAATATTATCTAAGGTTGTACTCTGGTAGATTTTACTAAAATTTGCAAAATGTACATTTGTACCGTCTGACAGTGCATTATTCCAGATGAGGCTCAGATGCAAGTCCTAGCCATTCATATCAGCTACTGAGTGCAACTGGCGAGCTCAAATAAGTCCCCCCCCCCCCCCCCCCCCCCCTTCTTTTTCCCCTTTATACTTCTGCAGATCCATAGACTTCCAAACAATCTAAATAAAGAGAGAGAAAAGCGAATCTAGATAATCAGCTACCAGGACACCAAAAATTTGGGACTTCCGTTGGGTGCCAAAGGGAAACGCTTCCGATGAAATATTTGGGACTTCCATTGGGTGCCAAGTTTAAGGAGAGATCAATTTGGAATCCTATTCTTGAGAAGATGGTGAGGAGATTGGCAGGCTGGAAGAGGATGCATTGTTAAAGGGAGGTAAACTTAATCTAATTAAGAGTACTCTCTCAAATTTGCCAACATATTTTCTATCCCTCTTCCCTATCCCAGTGGAGGTGGCTAACCGAATTGAAAAGTTACGAAGAGAATTTTTATGGAGTGGTATTGGTGAAGAACACAAGCTTCATCTGGTGAAATGGTCTAAGGTATGTCTTCCACTGCAGCATGGGGAATTAGGGGTTAAAAATTTGAGAACCATTAATCAAGCATTATTAGGAAAATGGCTGTAGAGATATAGGAATGAGAGAGAGAGATGCTATGGAGGAGGATCATTGAGGGTAAGAATGGGAGAAGTTTTTTTGGGGCGGGGGGGCTGGTGTTCGACGTCTGTTTCCTGCCCCTATGGTCTACGCCTTTCTGATTCACTCATTTTGAAGTGGGTGACAGCTCTAATTTTATTATGACTTGTGTGGGGATTCCCCTCTAAAGGAGGCGTTCCCAGAGTTATTTTTGACCAGTTGGGATAGAGATTCTTCTATGGCAGATTTATTGCAATTCAACAATGGGGTGAAGCATTGGGATCTTAATTTTTCCAGATCAGTACAAGATTGGGAGCTGGATTCTTTGGATAGGTTTATGGATTTAATGTATTCATCTTCTGTGATTGTTAGGGGAGATGACATGATGTGTTGGAAGCCAAATAAGAGTAGGGTTCTTGAGGTAGGAGGCTATTATGTCCCTCTAATTCAATCCTTTTTCCATGGAAAATTATTTGGAGATCTAAGATCCCTCCTAGGGTTGCTTTTTCTCTTGGAGTGCTGCGTTGGGGAGGATCTTGACTACAGATACTTTAAGGAAGAGAGGTATTAATTTGATTGATTGGTGCGTCATGTGTAAACAGAATGGGGAAAATGTGGATCATCTGCTTCTACATTGTCCATGTGGTCCTTGGTTTTTTGTTTGTTTGGTATCCATTGGGTTATGCCACTGCAGGTAATGGATCTGTTAGCCTCTTGGCAAGGCAATTTTGGTTGGCACTGTAATGCTGCAATTTGGAATTGTGCCACGTTGCTTAATGTGGTGCATTTGAAAAGAGAGAAATGCTAGAAGTTTTGAGAGTTGTGAGCAGTCAATCACTGAGCTTAAATCCTTTTTCTTTCTTTCTATGCTGTATTGGGCTAGAACTCTTCAAGCTTTCTCTAGTGATTCTTTCTTAGATTTGTTAAGTATTGTTCTTTCAGATGTTGATGTTAGTTTCTCTTTGTATATGGAAGTTTTGCTGCTTTAACAAAGATTGTTACTTATCTATAAAAAAAAAAAATAAATAAAAGATACCAAAAATTTAACTTTTTACTAAACAACTTCTACAGTACCTATTGAAGGATCTATATTAACAATTCACACAACTAACCAACTTGTTACCCCTTTAACACCTACGCTCCCGGAGCTTCGGATTTTTATCAACTTTATCATGTACTTATATCCACACAAGTGCAGTGAAATACCTACAAGACACGGCATGAGCCATCTATGCTTGTGTGTGAATTGTATTTTGGGGAGGCCAAAGACTTTTCCATATAAATTGAAGAGTTAAACTTATACCTTTGCAAAAGTATACTGAGAAAGGACCTTCTCTTCAAGCCCAGAGAAAGATATCACCAGATCTTGTATGTCACTGTCCTGTTCATCTTTGTCCCTGAAAAAGGGAGGCAAGAAAGCAGGTCATTGAGCATCACCAGGAGAATCATAAAAGTATACACATTTTCAGGAATAAATGATACAGCATGGCACAACCCATCAACTGCTTTGAGGAAAGCATCTTTTACTTTTTCCAAATGAGGTTTACAGGGCTTTTCAAGCATCTAATAATACCCAGGCATATCTGGTTCCCGGTCCCATATGCACCAGGAAATTACGAGAACAAATCCCTGTGGGTTGACACCAAAGGGGAAAAGGAGGGTTTGATCTTGGGCCAAAGCTTCCCAAGGCAACTGGAACTCAAGCTGAAGAGCCATTCAGAAACCCTTCGGGTTAATTGGTCTCTCTAAGATTGGTGAAATGCCACCTTGAGAAGATTTGAACTGAAGGCTCTTCAATCTAGAGAATGGTATCATACAAATGAATCAAACAACATAATTATGTGATCTTACAATATACCCAGCCAATGCTCAACATAAGGCTGGGGACAATCTCACTGACATGCAAATTCTGGTCATACTCTTAACCTAAGTTATAAACCCAATCTACAACTACAAAGGACCTAACTATAAAGGTTAGGTCATTCTGTAGTTGTACTTTGGTTATGTAATGTATTATAAACCCGGTTTAAAATACTAGAATTACTATGTTCATGTGTGTTCTAATAAGTATTATTGTTTACTCAAAAAAAAAAAAGTTATCTTGAGTAACCAGTAAACTAATAAACTGCATGATGTCACTTTGGCCTGTGCTGATCCTAGCCCAAGATGATTATCTTCTGGGTACCAAAAGCTTATCTAAGTCAATTTCTGGGCTCACATCTAATCAAGCTAGCTTTCATAATAAAGCAACGCAAAAGACATCTATGATAAGTTAACATTTCTCCGCTAAGGAAGATGGGGCCGAGTACCTACCTAGACTGCAGCCAGATGTGTTTGTATTTGTTGTACAACTCATAAGAAAGTTCATCTTTGCAATATCCAATATTACTCAAGACTACCAACAACTGTTGATGTGGATCAACAACACCTCCATGTATATCAGATGATAGTTTTTCTTCTAATGCATGGGAGTATCCATCTTGTAAATGAGGGATTTCTTTGCTTGATTTGTTTTGGACAACCTCACTCCCATTGCGCTCCAGGTGACCTGATTAATGTGCACAGATTATTTGTTTTTGGTTAAGTATTAATTTGCGGAAAACAGAAGTGACATAACAGAACATGTTTAAATTACTTTACAAACATAAATTTGAGATAGCGCATCATACCAGCAAAATCCAAGAAACAGTTCAAAAATGCAAGTCTAACAGATTCTTGAACTTCTTGAAGTTGAACAAACATATCTTCCGACTTTGCAGCCTCACTCCTTAAAGACTGAATCATCCTGAAATAAGAAATAATGAGACAGGAACAAGGGGTAGAGTAATAGAAAAATTACTTTTTTCCATGCAATGGACAAAGCAATTCACGGTGCAATTCAGAAGCAATAAGGTTTAACACATAGGAATAAGTATGTCAAACACCAGATATAAAGAATAAAGTTGATATATAAAGTAAAATATTAGACCTCACCTCCGAATTACACTGATATTTTTCTGACATTTCAACATTCTTCAAAATTGAAGTGACACCTTTCAGTCACCATTAAAAGAAAAAGAAAAGAAGTAATGACTTAATATGTGATTGCAGATCACACCCATTCTCTTCCTGTTTATCATAATTGCTCTGACTCTGATGTTCCATTCTTCATGACATTCAGTGGTAATGAACTACAATCATAAAGCAAAGAGCTGGGTACTATCTGCAGGATTTATTATTTTGTCTAACAGTTACATACAACATTACTCTCACAAGGGGGTGGGCCCCATGAGCATGGGTTCTACTCCCATGTGAGAGCGATGTTGTACGCAACTGTTACACCAGATGCCACCTCTATATGCAGCAGCTCTTTTTTTTGTCACTGCCTAGAGATGATATAGGCAGGTGAGGCAAATTCATTTACATTCTCTTTTCTTTCTTTTAAAATTAAATTTTATGTCTTATGTTCATTCTTAATTTTATATTTCCTGAACAGTATTGGGGGATCTATAGTCTGACATTCACTTTGAAAAAGCAATCCAGCTCCAAAAGCTACTCTTCTTTTGTGTGTGAGTGTGTGTGCGCGCGCACTTGTCTTTTGTGCAAGCCCGGGAGGGGGGGGGGGGGGGGGGGTTGTTGGGGACATCTAGAGACTTACAAATTGATCTGATCCATTGCTGAGCCCATAATTGAACGGAATGCTAGAGGCAAGAAAGAAATTGTGTATGGAGATTTATTCCTTTCAAGAATTGATACTGGGACCCATGTTTCATCTTTTGATATCTCTTCAGTTGATGCCCTCATCCATGAACAAAGCCTTAGAATGTAAATCTTGGTAGTCTCTGAATGGAGTGTTCGTAGTGCCATAACTGTTGCATAAAGAAGACAAAAAACTCCGAATAATTTAGAGATTCCGAATAATTTAGAGATGTCAACATATTGCAGCTTAATAGCTCATTAAAAAAATAATAAAAAATAAAACATATTGCAGCTTAATAGACAGCCTAGATACCAGCAGTAGGAGGAGCTGACTCCTTGACATCAAAAGCTTGGCATGCTTTAGATATTTCCTTTACAGCATCACTCATGTATGATCGCAGAATATTTGTCTCTTCAAGATCACGAAAAGTATTAACAACCTGCACCAACAGTAGATTCATTTTGAACCACCTGCCAAATATATGGACTGAACACAAGATACAATAAAGCACTACCACAATGATTGTAGAGTGGACAGAGAACGGTGCTAAATAGAAATCTGAAACCAATTTTTGCTTCAGCTGAAATATACAAATTTTGCATCCCAAAACAGTACCAGAGAATAAACAATTTTTTAATCAAACAATCAGACTAAACTTAATTGAAGTATTCTCAAAGCAGTAACTATCCAATTCCACAACCATCAATGTAGCTCATTAAACTGACACTTCAATCCAATGCAAAAGGTGATAAATAGTCAGCCAGCATACTTACTTTGACTTCATATACAGAGATCGTACTTCGTATCATTCCGGAAATTTCATCAAGAGAATGACTTGAGTACTTCCCGTCTCCAACTTTTTCCTCAGTTTTATTTGCTGAAGTGTTAGCATTTGATTCAGTGGAAACTTGGGAAGACTGAAAGAACAAGATCCAGAATCAAAATGAAGACCAAAATCATCTCACATAAGAGACGAGGAGATAAAGGGATTTTTAGTTAAACATAACAATAATTTTTTGCAAGAGCAAGAGAATGGTCTGTCATAACAACAAGAAGCAGTATTTGTTAATGCAACAATAAAGGTCTAAAGATCACAAAGCAATAGGTGTAATTTTTGTATTATAAGCAAATTCAGGCAGCTCAAGCAGGAATAAAATTTAGAAGGATGAAGGTGCAAAATAATGTCACAAATAAGTGAGCATCAATGCTATGATAATTTTAAAAATTAAATAATAAAACCTTTAATTTGTCAGCAATGTTGATAAAAGCGTTAAGCGCACTTAAGCGCATAGGCCTCTTGGAGCCCGCAAAGCACAAGCGCATGCCTGATTGAAGTAAAGCGCATAGTTTTCAAATATAATATCTAATAACTTATGATAGAAATATTAGTAAAATATAATAAAAAATAATAACCACTCAAAATTTGTATATTTTACCTATTAGGTAAGTGCAATTGTATAATGCTTGTAAGTTCAAATTTTACCTAAGCTTTTTATATAATAAATTGAAAACAATTATCAATGGTCAATATCATAGTAATATAGTCATAGAAAGTTTAAACATGATATTTTATATAATTATCTTGTGCTTTATAAAATGTACACAACCAATGATGGTTATGATCAAATGATGTATATGGTTCAATCAAGATACATAAATCTAAAAGTCAAAGACCAAAAAGCACAAGAATTGTAAATTAACCTTGTTTGTACCTTATGACATGTAAATAAAAAAACTGATTGTGTAATACAACACCCTAAGGATAGTGGTTGTGTAGTAAATCATTGGTCCATATCATTTCTTTCAAAATCAAGAAATTAATTTTGATGATCCATATTTAGCAATAAATAAAAAAGTGTGCCTAGGCATGCACTGTGCTTCTTCAAAAAGCTCCAAAAAAGCGTGCCTAAAGAGCACTTCATTAAATGAGCTTTTTTTTGCCTAGTGAAGCATTGATAGCTTGGAAATTCGATCTTTGAGCTTATGCGTGCCTAAAAACAACAATGCTTGTCAGTATGAATAACTACTAATACAGCAATGATGTTCTTCTGATTAGCTATCTATATACGCTAATTTGAGTTTGAGCCCTAAGCATATTTCTAGGCATTCTAGTGAGTCCTTTAATTTTGACTGAGTTACTCAAATGTATCAAATGATAATGAACTAGATAAGTACCAAGTTCCACAGAATTTTTTTAACAAGTAAAAATAAGTTCATTCAAAAAAGAAACAAACCAAAGTACATAATGCATCATGAATTTTACATCTTTGACTTCCACAACAATTTTACTGCCCATTGCCCATTTTCCATAGAATGCAAAGTTTACATTAACCCATAATCGTAGTCACTGACTGCAAGCAACAACAGACCATACTAACCTGAACAGTAATCATGTCAACTAGATCCTATTTGTCAAAAATCTGAAAAACAAAAATCTTTACAGACAGTGACTTATCAAAAATCTCACTCAGAAACTAAAAGGTATAATATACAGAGTGGCAGAAAATTACAGCATTAAAATCATATATGGGCTCATTGAGCTTAACCTAGTTGACATTTTTTTTTTTTTTTTCTGCTTATTTTTTTTTTCCCTTTCTTTTGTGCTTCCTATTTATGTATACAGCCCGCGTACTTTGGTAGCACTTTCTTAGTTTTTTAATGAAATTGTTTACTTATAAAGAAAATTAAAAAACAAAGTCTATTCTTGAATTAATGAAGAGATCTTCATACCATTTTGAAAATTTGAAACCATACCTAGTAAGCATTAAATACAAATGATTTAAGCTCATTATACATATCATACTTATATTTAGAGTTCGGCGCCTTAATTCACTTTGGCAAGCATCTTTTTGGCACTACAAAGACTTGGCACCTTAGGGTTTCCTTTCGCCTTTGACTACATTGGCCATTTATCAAAACATTTGTCCATTTCATTGTCCACACAAAAAAATGCAACCTTTTTTGGAGCCTCTTTCACCAAATAGTCTTCCAAGTAAAAGGTTATTCCATTAGAAACTCTTAAAGCCTCATAATAAGAGTGAATATCAAACTTACCATTCTATTCAACCTCTACCTCAAAAAATTAGGCCCTCAACGCTTGGAATGTTTGAATACAGAGTATCAAACAAATAGTCAACTGATTCCTACTCCCAAGTCCCAATCATTAAAAGCTTGAAATTTGATCGTCCACACGAGGGTGTCTCCTTCACTCGAGTACTCTAGAAAAGAAGGTATAGAAGCATCCACATCCCATCACTTGAGTACACTTATTATCCAAATTTGATAGCCGAATGTTTGAGGATGTTGAAAGACCTCTTGATCAATTGAAATCCTTGCTGATTCACACTTTGTTTGATTGGTCCTGAGCATGGGGTTTTACTCATTGTACTTCTTTTCTTGAGTGTCAAAACTCTTTTAGACCTTCTATCTAATCTCCTTGTAATTTTTAAAGTTTCCTTGTGTTCATCATCATGAACATTTAAGTACTTTTCATCATCAATAAAACCTTAGGAGTTTGAGATGATTACACGTGTACTATGGGATTATTGATTGTTCATCATCATCATCATCAATAAAACTATAGAAAAGACGAATATTGATGATTATACGATGATGAAAGGTTTAATCCCATAAACCTTTTCTATTTTTTTCCCCACTAGGTAGCTAGAACACATGCACTTGTATGGGATTACACACATTAACTCACCCTTTACCCCATATTTGTGTGGGGAGGATATGCTCCAAAGATCATTTGCCCATCAGCTGATTACTAATGTTAATACAATAATTGACATGATTCAAAATGTCCATGTGCCGCAAATGAAGCAACTAACTATAGTAACCAATGCGCTGCCAGACAAATTGAAATGTATGTTAGCTTATGTGATCAGTACGTTAGCAACTAACTATAGTTGTGACTGCTTCTATGTTAGGGCAACATTCTCTTCTTATTTAACGATTTACTGGAGTTGTAACTGCAGCTTTTGGAAATTTATTGAATGACATTTCAGCTAACGTTTTTGGTTCTTTCTCTGCCTTTTATAGATTAAGTGTGAATGTTCTGGCTAATTTTATAGCTTGAACTAGCACTTTGATTTCCCTTCTTAAACTCTTTTATTCTCTAAATCATATACGGATTACATCAAATTGCAATTGTTTATGGGGCTATGACTTGGGGGTGGTGGTTGTATATATAGATTGCATCAAATTGTAACCAAAAGGTGTATAAAAAACAAAAGAAACTAGATAAAAGAAGAAAAAAATTAGAAATATGATACACAATGCTCCTTGATTTCATTCAAATCTAATTTTAAAGGATAAGTTCTGCCTAAAATTACATTTGGATTCCAATTTACATATAAAAGCTTTCAGAGAAAAAAAAATTATCAGAATACCTTAGCAAATTTCCCGCTGAAAACAGAAAGTGCTACTTTCCAGAAGGCTGGTATGTGATGGATAAGTACAGCAGTTAATCTGCGGATATACCTTCCTCTAAGGGCATCGACTTCTTCACCGGAAAAATCTACTGGCTGAGAATCGACTAGAAGATTGGTGTTCCCAAGATTACTAGAATTGTCAACATCTGACTGACAGTAGAAAACAAAAGCTAACATCATCATTAGTACTAGTCAATTGGTTGGCTACTTTGCTCCAATTATGGTTATACTTACAGACTGATTTAAGGCTTGTTGAATCTGCCTCCACCTTGCATCAGAAACAGCTCTTTCACGGATCTCATTATGCAATGTTTCCATGTTTGCCTCATGATCTAAGGTGCACTTCTCAAGCAAACCTCGAATTCTGTGATTCTGGCAAAGAGACAATGCTAGATATTCAGCAAGTTTACTTTCCAATAGCAATATTAGCAAGTTTACTTTCCACTTTTCAAATTACTAGCGCAGATGGAGAGCAAGGACAATATGAAAACATAATCAAATATGAAGGGCTCAAAATGAAAATTTTGAAATGTGAAGGGCCAAAATGAAAACAACCCCAAACTTAAAGGGCCAAAAGTGCTCTTTAGTATTTTCTTTTCCCTTTTTTCTTTGAAGGGAGGGTCAGAAGAAGGGAGAGAGGCAACCTATTAGTTGTAAGTGGTCAGTACTGTTGTAAGTTAAAATGTTAAGTATAATGTTTTATGAAGGAAAAAACTTCAACCATATGACTTAACTAACTTCAGCTATTCAACTAACATCAAAAAATCCTAAGAGACATTACTGGTTTAGAATAAACACAATCTAGGAACATGGAGATTAGGTGAAAAAAAAAAGAAAAAAAATTGAAAACTGTGGCACAATCACAACTTTGCTGACCTGTATAGTTAAATAATGCCATACAGGATCTGACTCAGGTTCCAGCTCCAACAAAAGCCTTACAGTATTTTCAAGCTACAAGAAGCATTGAAAGTTAATTTTTTTGAAAATTAAGTAATGCAATTTTATTGATAATGCAACATGCTTTGTGTTCACAATGATGAACAAAAAGAGTCATAAAAAATATCAATTGGAAGAAGCATTGAAAGTTATAGGCAGCCACAAAAGGAAAAGGGCCACAAAGTATTTGGCTTTGCACAAAGTGGTACATAAGAAAGCACATAAACAATATAATAACAAGATATTGGTATCAAGTTGTTCCTTACTTAAATACACACACATCATCAATCATCACACCTAGCCAAACCATCACATCCACAAGGTCATAGGTGGCTAGAAGATGCTCAGGCAACACCCAAGCCACAAATCATAGGCACACAGCAGGTTGCCCTGGTTGTTTCTATCAACCAGGTCCCAAAGTGGTCTATTCAACTAATCAGCAATGAGATCACATAAGCCAACAACCAACAGGACCAACTGATCAAAATTTATTCAGAAAAATATATAAATGGAATAATTTTGAAGCATCTTTGATAAATTAGTATAGTTATAAACTGAATTCATGTGATCATTATTTTAGAGTTATTAGAAGACACATTATAAGTTGTCAAACTTAAAACTTGCATTTAAATTTTTTTTTTTTTTTTTTGGTAATATACTTTTATTACATTGTCTTGGAAAAGTCCAGGTGTTATTAAATGCAAATTATGATGCCAAATTGTATGTTTCTTCTTATGCTTTCCCTTGGTAGGCTAAACATTACCTAGATGCCACATGGGACTGGCAAAACTGTTAAATACAAGTATTTAA
This sequence comes from Quercus robur, assembly GCF_932294415.1. NCBI lineage: Eukaryota > Viridiplantae > Streptophyta > Magnoliopsida > Fagales > Fagaceae > Quercus > Quercus robur. The sequence continues at coordinate 34,278,790 of NC_065535.1, read as the reverse complement.
GTATTGGTATAGAAGTGTAACTGAGTCAAGTCAAACGGAGTCTTAATCTATTTGAGGTTAGCTTGATCATGGGTGAAAGTGTTCAGGCCTGGCTTGTGCTCGACTTCTCAAGTCAAGCTGTACTAGCCTTGTTCAAACTTGGCTTGAATATGTTAGCCATGAACTCAAGCTTGGCTCGATTCAACTCAGTTGCAACCAAAAAAAAACAAAAACAAAACAAAATAGTAGATCTGAAGGGTGGGAATACAGAAAACACAACTTGCTGCACCCAACGGAATAAATAAAGCTTTTAAACATCAAGCTACAAGATTAATTCCCAAAAGATATCCATGTATGATAAGGGGAAAAACCCTTAAATTAAAATCATCAAAACAATTTTATCAGTAATTGAAAAGCCAGAAGAGAGGGGGTGTTAAACAGAAATCTAAAAAGGCTTGGTTCCTTCTTGATTTGTTTTTGTTGCACAACTGATCACCATCTCTATTGACTAAAAAAGACCCCATGTCTGTTTGCACTAAAGAGGAAAGGGGCTGAGAAGCTTTGGTGGCTCCAGAGAGAGAAATGAAAACTAACAGAAAGACAAGACGCCTTTGATCAATGGTTGCATGAAGCCGTATGTTTTGAATCAGAATGAAGAGGAGGATGTTTGATAGAAAAGAAATTCCCTGTCCAGGTAAGTATCTGGTAGAGGGGCAGTGAGAATGAATTGGCAGTACTTTATTTGGCAAACAATGGTGTAAGTCATAGAGGGCCCTGTCCAAGCTTGTTGCAAGTCTAATGAGTCTTCTCAAGTTTAGGCTTCACAATTAATCCTCAAGCCTTATATTCACAAGCTCGTTCATGAAGAAAATAGTTTGCTTGAGCTCAGTTTGCTCATAAAACAAGTTTAATAATAGGGCTCGATCTTGGCTTGCTTCTGTGCATGCTCAAACATAAATAAGCTTTGTTCACCAAGTCATGCCCAAGCTTTTCATGAACAGGTTGGTGCATTTACTGCTCTAACTGGTCTAATGAAAATGGTATTCTATGTAAAAATATATAATTAATACATCTTAAAAACCCAAGCAGGAGACATCAGGTTACTTCAACTTTTTATTACTTCCAGTTCAGCATCACCAGCAAATAGTCAAAAGAAACCAAAAAGTACAAAACAACCTTACATTTGTGAGGTCTATTTGTGGATCTTCCATAGATTTGTAAAGCATACTTTTGAACTCATTCATCACTTTCTCAACCTCTTCAAGAACGCGTTTTAGTATTCCCACCTGAAAGTGACTTATAACCGTAAGTATATTTACTTCAGTAGGAAAAGAAAACTGTCGAGCAATTATTTTTTAAATTAGTGGGTATAAATAATTTCATAATTTTGTTTTAACTGAAATATTCCTCATGAAATTAGCTAATTCCATAGTATACTATGACACAATGATAGTGAGCATATGTAATAGAACTACACCAAAACATCTAAACTACGACCCAAGATGAGGTGCCTTACACAACAGTTAAAATTTTAAGAAGAAAAACAGGCAAAATTTTTCATTTCAGATTATAGATGTTAGCATTTACAACATTCATGATTATAATTATAAACATAGAAACATGATTTATAATCAAATCAATTTTAAGAGATCTATTCATTGATGAAGGAAAAGAAAAACCAAGTACGGCAATTTGATTGAAGATAAAATAGAATCTTAAGCAGGGATTGTGATGATAAAGAAAGAACATATATTATAGAATGGAAAAGGGGCAGGGAACCCCCTAGACCCCTAAAAAACAAAAAACCAATACCAACTCTTATTGGTTACCTAGTTTTAGAAATAGGAAACCAAACCTTCATTTTAGCACATATTCTGGGATACATTCATTAACTTAACGTTGTGTACAACTGTCAAAATGACAATGTGATGCTGCATAAAATCAGTCAAGTATCTTGTTCTTTTAATGACAATGAATTTTAAAAAACATTAATACATTGACAAGGACATTTGCAAATGCACATAAAACAGATCTTGGAAAGAAAAAGGATGATGATGGATAAAAACGGAAGAAAGAATTTACAAACATATCAAAACTGAACTTCAACCAACAGGTTAATTGATGCTTAAACGCGAGATCATAATTTTTTTTTTCTGCCTTGACAAAAATTAAATTACTAGATGAATATAAATTCTTGTATACATGAGACGGCAGGGCAATTGACTTCGCCTTCTTGTATTCCCTTACTGCCAAGTCATATTCACCCTTACTAATGCTCCCACGAATTGTACTTGGCAAGTTGAATAATGTCCGAAACCTCTGTAGCATTCCTTGGACAGACCTGATCTTCTCAGCTTGATCCTACAGCAGAGCCATTCAAAAAAGAGAGGGAGAGAGAGAAATGCAACAAATGTGATCAGTGTTGCATCAGATGTTATATATTTCCAATCCAATCAAAATTTGAATTTTACAAACCTGTCTCTCAAATAGAGGCTGAAAAGCACGATTGGCCTGCAAACTTACTCCTCGAATGCAATTAAACAAATGAGAAGTCCCTGAACCTTCAGGATCTTCTTCTATTCGTTTCAACTTTGACTCAATATCTGGAACAAGAATTAGAATTCCCCAGATCAAAATCAAGAACTAATCAATCATATCAAAAATTTTAAGCTTTACACACATATATGCACAAAACAGGAACCTGAGAAGTTTGCTGGCAACACAGCATTCTATGTTCAATTATGAATGTTAAAACTTAACACCATAACAAGTGACACGAAATGGATGCATACCATCAATTGTGGTTTTGCATGAGACAAAGCAGTCAAAATTGTCTTTAACCAATTGTTTTCTCTGTTGAGTCCTTCCTTTGAGATCAGTCTTCAAAGCAAGAGCACCACCCTCCAAATCTGCTGCAGTTGTATCTTGGTGAATTCGGGATAGAAACAGCTTTGCATCAAATTTCTCAGAGAAATACATCAACTTCTCTGCAAATATTTGCATCAAACATTATGTCAGCCATAAGACCATAGATGGAGAGGTAAATATAACACTCTTAACTTATGTGACACAGAATGCAGCAATCAGTATAAAACTTCCATGTCATCCAAAACTAACAAGGGAAAAAAAGAAACATTGTTTTCCTGTCAATATTATTGTACATTTCACTCTATTATAATAATAGATATTGATTATATTACTGCTTATTTTTATTAGAAAAAGAGCAAAATAACCTAAATTTTGTAAAAACTATAAGATATGTGTGTTAAAAATATCCACTACTTTCTAAAGAATTACAATCCCTTGAATTCTAAAAAATATGCTTATGCATCAAATGTGCTCAATAGTATGCATCAAATGTGCTCAATAATATGCATCAAATGTGCTGAATACAATGAGAAAATGCAATACCTCGAAGGCTGCTATCCAAAGGATCTTTATCCAACTTTGTTGGAGAGCTTTCTGATGTGTCGGTGATCAGCTTTAATGATTTGTTGTCTATTATTCTGTAAGAACAGCACAAACTCAGGATAGTGGAAGTAAAAATAAAAGATAAAAAGTTTTAGAACTACTGACTTCCGTCTGCCATAGGAAAAGTATCAGGCTTGTGTTTCTATTAGATTCAATTTTATTTAATTGCAAATAGTACAAATTAGGTTGCCTTGCCTTCAAATGAAAAATCAACAACAAAATATTATAAATTCAAAATCCTTTAAACATCAATGCATATCCAGTAGCTCAACATGATTAAAACAGTCAACTAGCAGAAACTTGATATATTAAGGAGACACTTTCATTTGTGCAAGATATACTAAGGAGTCACTGAAAACAGAGGTAACATGGCAAACAAAACAAAGTGAAAAATTTTTCAAAATAGATTAATCATGTAAGGCCAGAAGAAATCATGATTCTGTAAACCAAGATAGGCATTACACAGAAGATTTTTACCCAAATCCTAGAGGATCAACACATTCCATGCCACGAGGGAATGACTGAAAAGAGGTAAACCCCTTTCTAACAACTACTGATGCTTTCCGCTCGAATTTTTGAGCCACAGGTGCTGTTCTTGTCTCCCGCATTTCCCGAACCCTACGAGAAAGCTGTCAGAGACACACAACCAAACGGTATCAAACTAATGGTCCATAAAATAAATTGACAAAAAAAAAAAGGAATAAAATATTTAAAAAGAAATCAAGTATTCTGATGCACATTATACTGTCATTTGGAAGGCATTCAATACGAAAATACCTAAAAACTAGTTTTTGGGCCTTTAGTTCAGGATATCAATTATTTTATTTTATTTTATAAGTATTTGAAAATAAGATTTAAAAAAAAAAAAAAAAAAAAAGTATCAGCCTTGTCACTGAGAAAAATATCACTCAGAGCTAAAGGCAGAGTTACAAGTATGGAATAAATACAAGTAACATAAAACTTCAATATAGCCTAATGATAGATTCCATTTTTTTCTTTTCTTTTCTTTTCTTGGGGGGGGGGGGGGGGGGTGGGGGAGGGGGGGAGGAGGTACAAGGAGTTGCACGTTGCAGACATCAAAATAAGCAATAAAATAATAAAGACTCAAGTAACATTGAAAACAATAACTTGGTGTAGGAATTATTTATTTTCCAAAAATAAGCCAATAATATCTCATATTGACAAAAGGAAATTTTCTTTAAATAACCTATTACTCATTTGTCTAAAAATACAGCCATTGTGAAAAATAAAACTTATGATTAACTCTCCCATTAAGAAGACATGAAGTCAATGTAGTCTTTTTTGAACATATTTTTAGGGGAGAAGCAATGCCTTTAAAATATCAAATGAGAGTACCATAGTAATTTAACTGAAAACTCTACTTTCCTTACTCATGGTAATGCATATGCCATTTCTTCTTCTTCTTCTTCTACTTCTTCTTTTTCATTTAAATCTACAATCCCACAAAACTAAGGTTTTGTGAAAAAAAATATGCTTACTTGACTATATTGTTTTGTGAACATTTGGATGTCCACAGGCATTTAGGCTCCCAAGAGCTTTTGCAACCAAGTGTGGGAACGATTTAGAATCCCAACCACATTCCATGGAATCTGAAAATATTCCACAAACCAAACCTGACTTTAGGGTCAAACTGGCAGTGTATGACAATGTTTAAGTGAGGTTTGACAAATTTGCTTCAGCCAGTTTTGAAAATGTTTAAGTGAGAGTACACAAAGGCCCGTGTTTGGATTGCATAGGACATGGTACAAGGTCTTTCTGGAAACTCAACAACGTCCAGCACCAGCTCAACCTTACTTAAAGAAATGGGAGGACAAGTCCATTATAAAAAGTAGTATATGAATGTAATAAATGGATAAATAATTGTAAAATTGCTCAAGACATTGATGGTTTTGCACCAAGTCACACAGATGTTTCTAGGTAGATGGCAACTTCATATCCATTTCAACCTTAAATTATAAATTCTCCAAGACAAATGGCAATTATAATTCAATGGTAGTATATACACTTTAAGGTAGGCAAGGGCAGCTGAGTTTGATTCTGGCATGATTGGAGGTGTGGAGAACAACTGTCAAGGATGGTCTATCTTAATTTGTATGATTGTTCCTTGGCTAGAGATGCTTCAGTAGATCCATGTGGGGGAGACAGCATGACAGGGAACAAAGGAGTTGGGATGTAAGTTTCATGCAGGACTTTAATGATTGGATGATAGAGGTTGTCACCCCTTTCTTCAATCTTCTTCATTCTATTATCCCTCTTAGGTCAGGGTAATGAACAGGGATTTTGATGTCCTTTTATGATGCTTAAGGGGTCTTTGTGCTATGATTTTCCTTGGAAGAGTATTTGGCATGTTAAAGCCCTGAGACGGGAATCTTTCTTTGTATGAACAGCAACTTGGGGGAAGATTCTTATGTGTGGTAACCTCATTTAGAGAGGATACATGTAGTAAGTTGGTGTTTACTTCACTATAGTGTTGCATTTGAATTGTGAAGCTTTGCTTTAGATCTTTTGGGTTTCAGTGGGTGCTGCTAGAAAAGATTGCTAACCTTATGTTTGGTTGGCGCAATTGGGTAGGCAAGCATTCTCCAAATACTTGGAACATTGTTCCGTTACGTTTGATGTAGACATTATGACAGGAACCTTTTTTTTTTTGTAATTTGATAATTACAATGGGGGAGAGGGGATTTGAACCTTGAACATATTCATCACACATTTGAGGATAAGCAAAATCAAGGCCACAATTTTTTTTTTTTTTAAGTAAATAAATAAATTGAAAATCAAAAAAGAAATACACTGCCCAAGTACACAGGCGGTATACAAACAGCACCGCAGGGGGGAAAAAAAAGGCCTCGGTGTGGGGTTTTACTAACAGCAACTCTATTGCTGAGTTTTTCGAATCAATAACCTTCTGTACATAAACTGTGGTAATTCTTTAGGCTACTTTGTGTTAATCCATGTACATGAAGTAATCTTTTGTCAATATAATACTTATTTACTTATCAACAAAATTTATAATTCAATTCAAATCATGCTAAAAGTACTACAATAAAACGATTTTCCTAGTCAACTTTCAGATTATTGAACTAATCTAAGCCACATTTAGTCCATTCAAGTAACAAGTTCGATGATTTGACAGCTAATAGCAGTAGAAATAAATCAACAAATTGAACTGATCAAGGCTTATTTTCTTCGAATTTAACACCAATCCCTCACTCTTATCTCAATCTCAGTAGAAAATTCATACAAAAGCACATCAATTAGAGAGACTCACCTCGGCCTCGTCGACGTGTTTCCAGAAAGAAGGCTCGTCGCCGTCCCAGGTGACGGCGGCGACATCGTCATCCCTAGACCGAGCCAGGGAGCCGCGACCGCCGGCTCCCGATCCGCGATGAGGATGCTGATCTTTAGTGGAGGAGTCATCGTCGCCGCTAGATATACTAAGCATCTCCACTTCCGAATCATCGTCCTCCTCCACCACTAATCTCCGCGCCGCCCCCGCCCTAGAATTAGCATTCGCCGCCACCGGCTTCTTCGGCGGTTGTTGCGGCGGAGGCTGCACGTAATTCACCACCGGCTTCCTTGGCTTCTTGTTGTTGTTGCTGCTATTGGTGTTGGTGTAATCGAGATCTCGTTGCGCTTGTTCCTTCAAAGCCATCTGGAGAAGCTCGTCCTCGTCGAGATCATCGCTATCGCTCGACATTTTTCTTTCTTTCTTTTTGGGATTTTGCTTTGGGAGAGAGAGAGAGAGAGAGAGAGAGAGAGAGGGTTAAATTCTACAGATCGAGAGATCAATTTCAAAAATATAAAGCTGGTGTAGCTTTGGCTCAATATGTGGCTCTCTCAAATGATGAACGATTCAACGAGCCGAGGTGTTTTCCATTAACATTTCAATGTTAAAACTTAAGACATTTCCTTTCCCTTAAATATAATTCGGGGAAATGATACGGTACGTTATTATTTTTTTTTTTTTGAGAAAGAACGGTACGTTATTATTGGTTGTTAACTTGTTACGGGTTGTGGAAAAAATAACCTATGTTGTTGATTCAAATTAAAATAAATAATAACTTAACGCTTACAATTTGCTATGAACACAATTCCTTCTATAATTTGAGATCAAGAAAATAATTCAAATGAGAATTTTTTTTTTTTTTAAAATAAAACTAAGTAGAATTTTTTTTTTTAAGTAAACAGTAATACTTATTAAAACACACATGAAAATAAAACTAAGAAAATTGAGTTTTTATATATATTTAATTACTAATTCTAAATTTTAACTCAAATGCTTATTAACATGAAAGATTAGTAGACTATATACTAGTTAAATTTTTGTTAAATCTCCTTTTCAATTAATAATTATCAATTTAAATTTTTTTGTTAATTTTATTTTGAAAATATTCTTTATTTAGAAACAATTGTAACAAGTATGTATCTATATATACACACACACTAGCCCCACTCACACGTAAATGCTATGAGACTTTATTTTTGGTCTAATATCGTAATTTTCCATTCATTTCAATTTTTAAATTATGACACATCCAAATATTAAATAAAAGAAATCGATGAGTCTTGATAAAGTTTTTTTTTTTTTTAAAAAAGTTGGAACATGGTCTTGAAGGAAATATACAAAGTGGACTGAGAAGGGTTTTTTTTTTTTTTTTTTTTTTTTTTTTTTAATTTTGAATAAGTTTGTTTTGAAGAAATTGATTAGTAGGGGAGTATCCTATTTTGTAAATATATTAAGTGGAGTTGGAGATATATTTTTACTAGATTGTTCCCAAGTTTTGTTCCTGTTAAATGTAAGGTCTAGGGGTATTTCTGAACTACATAAAAGTCCAGTCCAAAAAGGGGAATCCTGTTATAAATAGTGTATATGTATGTATATATATATATATATTAAAAACCAAAACTTAGAGAAAATTCAATTAAATTTTAATTGGATTCTCAATTTTTGCGCCATATGTCTCATCTAATTTTTAATTCTTATGTCAAGTGAATTATTGAGTATAAAAATCGAAGTGTCCAAATCTAATTAGATTCAAAATTGGACTCCAACGTGTCCTATCTAAATTTTAATTTTTGTGCTAAGTAAATTATTGAATATGAAAATCGAAGAGTCTAAATCCTATTAGATTCTAAATTGGACTCTAACATGTCCCATCTAATTTTTAATTTTTGTGCCAAGTGAATTATTGAGTATAAAAATTAAAGAGTTCAAATCCAATTAGATTCTAAATTGGATTTCAATTGGAGTCCAATTTCGCACTACGTATCCATCTAATTTTTTAATTTTTGTGACAAGTGAATTATTGGGTGTAAAAACTGAAAAATATAAATCCAATTAAATTCTAAATCATATAAATGGCTAGTGAGCACTAGAAAATCAAAATACTACCAACTTACTTATAAAGTGGTTATACTTGTTCTTATTGGTTCATTTTCAACTGTAACTACAGAGCGATCATTTTCGATTACAAATATCGTTAAAACTATAGGCTTTGTAACAAAATGGAATGTGATTTTTATGAACTCTTTGATTTTGTACATTGAAAAGGAAATTGTTGCACTATTTAGTATGGAGTTAATCATAGATGATTTCTTATAAAATAACGCGGGACTTTTCATTCTAATAGATAATTGCATTGAAATATATATAATTGTTGATAATTTTTTTTTTTTGATCGATGGGATTGTATTTCATATTATGGCGTCAACTTAATGAAGATTATTCTTTATCATCAAGCCAAGAAACTTATTGGTATTTGGTATAGACGGGGTTTGAACCTCAGATCTCTTATTCAATAATAAAAGACTTTATCAGTTAAGCTAACCCACTTGTTGATAGTTTGTTAATACTTATTTAGATTTTCATGATTATGATGTCTCCCTACATGTAAGGATGAAGCTTTTCTTGGACCCCCCAAATTTTTTTTAAAATACTAATTTATATATATATATGATCTAATTTTAGCAATTTAGCTTCATAAAATTACACTTGCTCCCCCTAACAATGTCATCGATCCTTTTAAAGGCTAGATTTTTTTTTTTTTTTTTGGTAAATTACAAAGTTAGTCTCTATCTTTTACACCATATGTCAATTTGGTCCCTAACTTTTCAATTGTGTCAATTTAGTCCCTAACCTTTTCATTGTTATGTTAATTTAATCTCTGTCGTTATCTATTAAATGGACAAAGAGTAGAGGCAACCCAAGGACTCCTTTGTAAGCCACAAACTAATCATTAGACAGATGTAAACCACGAATCTACTGCAAATTGATCAAATCGTTATCTGCAACTTGATCTTGACTCAAGTGAAAGTGAGGGTGAGGGAGAAGAGAAGGAAGATGAATCAGACGAGAGAGAAGAAGTTAGGGATTTAGAATTTTCCCCAAGCTTATCTCATGTTTGAATATTTTAATTTGGGTTTATTTTTATCGGGGTGATATAGTTGACCATTGATGTGGCATGAAAAATATTTTTTTATCATTCCGTTTGACACATCAATTTTTTTATCCAAAAGATAATGACAAAGACTAAATTGACATAATACTGAAAATGTTAGGAACCAAATTGACACAATTGAAAAGTTAAGGACCAAATTGACATGTGGTGTAAAGGATAGGGACCAACTTTGTAGTTTACCATTTTTTTTTTTTTTTTTTTTTAAGATTTGAAGTCTAAAACAAAATTAACGAGCCCAAAAAAAATTAGCCCAACAACAAAAATTACCAATAGCAAAGCTAAAAAAAAAAAAAAAAAAAAAAAGTCAAATTAACCAATTTTACCAAAAACAAACAATCTAGCCATTTAAAAAAGTTTAAGCAGAACTAGAGTGGTCACACTTGTAGAGTGGATGGAGAGAATTAGAAAATCAGAATAATACCTATTTGGTTGTATAGTGGTCATGTTTTTGCTGACCTTAGTACAAACGAGCTATGTTTGACTACTTGACTTGGAGGTTGTCTTTGATACCAAATGATACAAATCCATGAGTAGAACTCACTTTTGATAACCAACATGCAAAGGAATGGTGCCCAAGAACTTATATACACACAGTTAAGCTTACACTTAAACCACGTGAGACATTAGGATCATAACAAGTTCTAGAGAGAAACTAAAGTTTTAAGTTTTTCTTTAGCTCATGGCATTCACTTGAGAATATTTTTACATGAATTTGATATACATCAATCTTGCAAACAAAACAATAATTAAGTGAGATTTATAATGGCTTAGGTGCTTTTGTTTCTTTGGATCAAGGAATGACGAAAAAACAATATAACAAAATCCCAGAGAAATTCTTTGTAAAACTAAAATATATAATGAAATGGAATGCCTCCATTGGGACAAGATGTGTCTACCTAAGGAAGAAGGAGGTCTGGGGTTTCGAGATTTAAGGGCATTCAATACTACCCTATTGGCAAAGCAAGGCTAGTGCTTACAAACATGCACAAATTCTTTGGTTTACTTGAGTGTTTAAAGCTAGATACTTCCCTCATGGTGACTTCCTATTTGTTAAATTAGGTCACAACCCATCATATGCTTAGAGAAGCATTCTCTCGGCTCAATCAATTGTCCGAAATGGTCATCGGTGGCAAATGGGCAATGGAGAATCTATTAGGGTCAGGCATGATAGATGGCTTCCAAATCCATCCACTTTCAAGCTCACTTCACCACTGGCTGGACTGCCTTTTGATGCAAAGGTGAACTCCCTCATTGTCCCTTTGGATAAATGTTGGCATATCTACATGATTAGATAGGCTTTCTCTCCCGATGATGCCACCACAATTTTGGGAATCCACCTGAGTGAAAGACTATCAACTAATCGATTGGTATGTGCTTATTTCCCAAAGGACATTTCATGGTTCACAACGCATACAAGGTTGCTTTGTCCTCCACTTTTGGTCCAGTTCTTGGAGGCTAGACCTTCCAATGGGCAAAACAGTGGCGCATTTTGGAAATCTTCGTGGCACCTTAACGTTCCAAATAAGATTAAAAGCTTTGCATGGCGTGCAAGCCACAATATACTTTCAACCAAAGCCATCCTCTGTCATCAGAAAGTCTTAGACAATCCAAAGTGTGAGGCTTGCAGACTAAAAGTAGAAAGCAGTGGGCACCTATTCTGGAAATGTCAGAAAACTTGAGAAATATGGACAACCTCTGGAGTTCCGATTGACTCAAGTGGGGTACATTTCAATGAGTTCATTGATCTTTTATGGCATTTAAAGTTTGTGTAGCATGTCGGCGACGAAATCCTGGAATTAGTCATCACTATTGCTTGGAGCATTTGGTTCAATCAGAATCAAGTTCGGCAAGGGAAAGCTGATCAAACGGCTAGTATGATTATTAAGGTGGCAAACTTTCAACCTTCAAGATCATTTGTGAAAGAAGTAGAACTATGGATCAATCAACACAGATAGGGTGGTTTTTATTCAACAACGGGCAACAGGGGTGGGCATGGTTATTCGTGATCATGAAGGCAGGGTAGTGGCTGTGTTAAGCAAGAGGCGTCATTACCCTTGGAGGCCTTTGGAAGCTGAAGTGAAAGCAATGGAGGAAGCTGTGGAGTTAGCCTGGGATGTTGGTATTCAGGATGCGCACTTTAAGAGCGACTCACTTATACTCTCTATTGCTATTCAAGTTCTGTGTAGTCCACTGGTAGCCATCTCTAATGTTGTTACTAGGATTTGTCATAGACTGCAAGATTTTAGATCTGTGGTTGTGTCCCATGTTAGGCGTAGAGGTAATAAACCCGCGCAAATTTTAGCTCAATATGCCAAAGGCATTAGTAGTTTTTTTTACTTGGGTAGAGGAGGATCCAATTGTCATTGAGTTAACTTTGGCTCAAGATGTATTGTATTTATCTTCATCTTAATAAAGTTATTGGTCTTTTCAAAAAAAAAAAAAAAAAAACAATATTTTAATACTATATACATTATTGTTAGTGGGTTTCAGTTAGCTCAACTAATAAAGTCTTTGATTGTTGTGTAAGAGATCTGAAGTTCAATTTCCTTCTAGACCAAAAACTGATTGGTATATTGGTCTGATGATAAAGAACTATCATTAGGAGCGAACGTCATAAGTTGAAACTCTCTAAATATATATATATATATATATATATATATATTATTGTTTTTTTTTTTAAGAAGCATGACCTTGAACTTCATTAAGAAAAATCAGTCGTGATCGGCAAAAAGTATATGAGAAAGGTGTGAAGGAACATTCTCCGTCCACACTGAAAAACCTTTAACATGTCTAGCGTGTTGAGCTAGGTTATGTGCTACAATATTACCCATTCAACCAACATGAGAATACCTAATGCTACTTCCTACCACCACCATGGATTTTGCCGAGCTAAGGATATCACCAAATGGGGAAAAGGATTCCTTATCAGACTTCAGAGCTTTTATAATATTTGCAGAGTCCCCCTCTAGTATGAAGGAGGTGAAGTCGAGCCCCTATGCAAAAGAAATTGCTCTAGCTGCTGCCATAGCTTCGACTATTTCTGGAGAGAATGGAAGACTTGCTTGCTTAGATAGAGAAGCAAGTGCTTGTCCTTTGCTGTCTCGGATAATGACTCCCAAACTTGCTTTGCCCATATCTCTGAATTGAGCTCCATCAAAATTAACTTTAATTTCTCCATCTGCAGGTGGTGACCATCGAATCTAGGATTGAATAGAGCCTCTGTTTTGCGACGCATCAATGGAATTAGCCTGTTGAAAGTTTGCCAGCGCTTGAAGCGGTGTTGGTGTCGCCTACATGAGCGAATAATCCTTAGGCGAGGTTCGAACCTGGTTTCTGTGATGCCAAAGAGTCCACATAATTGAGGCCAGCAACTCCGGATTTTTTTTTCTTTGTTTGTATAAGTGAGCACTTCTTGGATGGAGGAAAATACCCTTGTCTGACGGAACAAAAATGAAGGAATTGAGCCCCAAACCTGTGTGAGTTGTGAGCACCCCCAGAGTGCATGGAACACTGATTCAGTCTCAAGCTTGCAAAGTTCACAGATATCTTCATTTAAGATGTACCTTCGTCGCAAGTTTTGTTTCACCGATAAAGCATTATGGCAAGACCTCCATAAGAAATTTCGAACTTTGCTTTGCACATTAAGACTCTAGATTAATTTCCACACTTCATTATCAGGCTGGGCTAACACAACGGGTTGACATGGAGCTTGGGTAAAGGTGAGGAACCTTGTGCCTGATCTCACCGTGTGGGTACCTGATGGAGTAAAAGGCCAAACAATAACATCCTCCACTACATTAGGACACAATGGAATGCTTGAAATCAACTTTGCCTCCTGGGTGGTGAAGAGTCCGTTTAGCATGTTGGAGTCCCACTTCTTTGTGGCTGGGTCTATGAGGGCAGAAACTTTCGTATCCTCAAAACTTGGTACCACTTGAGATTCAATTCTCGGATGAACATTTGATGGCAGCCAAGCATCGTTCCACACACTTATGGCATCACCACAACCCACTCTCCACCGGGCTCCCTTCAACAATAGATCTCGCCCTTTCAATATGCTATGCCATGCATATGACCCCGAACTTGAATAAGGAGCTTCTAGGATAGAGCAATGTGGAAAAAACTTTGCCTTAAAAACTCTATAAAATAGAGAATTTTTTTGATGAAGTAATCGCCATGCTTGCTTGGCTAAGAGAGCATCATTGAAATTGGCCAAGTCTTTAAACCCCATCCCCCCTTCCGACTTGGGTATACAAAAGGTGTCCTACTTAACCCAATGTACCTTCCTTCGGTCACCTTTTTGGCCCCACCAAAATTTTCTTCTGAGGTTCTCGATATCTCCGCAAAGCCCCAAAGGGAGTTTAAAGCAGCTCATTGTGTAGGTTGGGATTGCTTGAACTACGGCCTTGATAAGGATTTCTCTACCCACTTAAGACAAAAGCTTTTCCTTCCACCCTTGAATTTTTTTCCAGACTCTTTCCTTAATGAAGTTGAAACTGGCCTTTTTATTTTTCCCCACCAAGGATGGTAACCCCAAGTACTTCTCATATTGTAAGATCATTGGCACATCCAAAGCAAATTTGATGTGGTTTTTGACTTCCTTTGAGGTGGACTTGTTGAAAAAGATGGTGGTTTTTGTTTTATTGATTTGTTGACTCGAGCACCTGCCATTAGTCTCTAGTATATCCAAAATTTGTTGGCATTCCCGAATTGTTGCCTTGCAAAATAAGAGACTATCATCTGCAAAAAAGAGATGGGTTAGTTTGGGGCTATTTTTGCATAGGGCATAACCTTTAATATCACCTTTCTCTGCTGCCTTATTGATGAGACCATTTAATCCTTCTTTACAAAGCAGAAAAAGGAATAGTGATAGTGGATCTCCTTGACGGATACCTCAGGTAAGGTATATAATTCCTTTTGGCTCTCCATTCACCAATATAGAATAAGAAACTGTCTTGACACATAGCATCAAGAGTTTAATCCATCGTTCGGTAAATCCCACATGTCTCATAACTGATTCAAGATATGACCATTCTGCCTTGTCATATGCTTTGCTCATGTCTAATTTGATGGCCATTTAATCTTCCTTGCTCACATGTTTCTGCATACTATGGAGAGATTCGAAAGCAACAAGAATATTGTCAGAAATTAATCTGCTTTTAGTAAATGCACTTTGATGTTCATAAATAATCTTTGAAAGAATTTTCTTAATTATATTTGCCAAGACCTTTGAAAATATTTTATTTAAACATTGCAAAGGTTGATGGGTCTAAAATCTGAAGCATCTTCGGGAGAATTTTTTTTGGGGATGAGGGTAATAAAAGTGTGGTTGAGATTATCAGGAAGATATGCTGAATTAAGGAAATGTAATATAGATTGAGTAACATCATTAGCAATTGTGCCCTAATAATGTTGGTAAAACAATGGAGGCATTCTGTTCAATCCTGGGGCTTTGAGAGGGTCCATTTCTTTTATTGCTTTCTAAACCTCCCACGCAGTAAAGTCCTGTGCAAGCTGGTTGTTCAAGTCTAAGCTGATGACCTTTTCAATAGACATTGTTGGTGCATCACATGGGGACTGATTGGCCGAAGTGTACAGCTCCTGGAAGTAGCCTAAGAGTATCTCGACTACCTCATCATTGCTAGAATTCCATTGTCCACTTGATGACCGAAGCTTTTGAATGGTGTTCTTTTGCAGTCGTTGAGTGGCCCGGTTGTGAAAATACTTTGAGTTTCAACCACCCTGTGTAGCCCAAAGCACCTTTGACCTTTGAAACCATAACCCGAAATCTCATTCTTTAGTTTTTGTATTTGGAAATTTTGTCCAGTGCCTAGCGCCTCCTTTTCAGCTTCAGCCAACTCCTTTCTTTTTTCCTTCAACATTTTCTTGATGTTGCCGAAGTGCATCTTTTTAGTTCTCGACCACATTTATCAATTTTCCCAATGACTTGAGCTTCTAGATCATCCACTTCCCTTGCTTCCCATATTGCTTCAACAACCTCCGAACATGTGTGATCAGACAGCCACACCTCTTCGAACCTAAACGGTTTGGAGATGGATTGAATTTCTAGGCCCGCTATATCAATCCATAGTGGACTGTGGTTCGAAGATTCTGACTTGAGATGGTGGACATTTGTACCTGCAAATCCCAAAAGCCAATCGTTAGTAGCCAAAGCAAGATCAAGTCTCTCCCATATCAAGTGACTTGCAGAAAAGTGTTTCTGCCATGTATACCAGGGGCCTGAAAAACCAAGATCGATAAATCCACACTTATCCACTACATCCCAGAATAGTTGCATCCGTGTTTGGCTTCTGCTACTCCCTCACAATTTCTTAGAGCTTCTCATGATCTCATTAAAATCCCCGGCACACAGCCAAAGGAGATTAAATTTGTTATGAAGGTGTCGAAGCTTATTCCATGACTCAATTCTTTTATGCGTCATTGGTTCGCCATAAAAGCCTGTGAATCTCCATACCTCCTCCTTCCCTTTATTGATGATGGAGTCTATATGGTTTGGTGAGAAAGAATCAATGTGCAAGTCAATTGAATTTCGCCAAAAGAGTGCTAGACCCCCACCCTTATTATTTCTCTCAACAAAAAATAAATTATCAAATTCAATTTTACGTTTGATCTCTTGTAGCCTTACTTCATCCACCCATGATTCGGCTATAAACACAACGGAGGGATTTTTTGCTCAAATCACTACTTCAAGCTCTTTTCCTGTCCGCAAGTTCCCAAGTCCATGGCAGTTCCAAACTATAATGCTCATGGTTCTTGGCGGGGCTGCTTGGCAGCCTCCACTAATAAATTTTTCGTATCATCATCTTTTGAAACCAAGATCTTCTTCGTTGGTAACTCAGGATGGGCTCCCTCATCAAGCTCTTTGGTTCTTTTGTGTGCTACAGGGTGGTGAATAGGAGTCTCTGGTGGTATATTATTTCGTGCTAACCTCTTCCACGTGCAAGGTGCAATGGTATCCTATGAAGCACGGGTGCGTTTCGGGACTCGAGTGCGGGTACGGGTGCGGGACTCGGCAATTTTTGAAAAAGTAGGGTGCGGGTGCGGCGGGACTCGGCAATTAAAAAATTATTAAAAATATTTTTATTTATATTTTCTATATATTTTTACTATTAAAATATTTTTAAAAAACACATTAATATATTTGATTCACAAAACAAAGAAAGAAAAAGGCAAGAAACGCATTTGAGGTTAGAATTTCGGCTTCTCCAGCGAGTTTCAATCGCCTGTTTCGGCCGTTTCTGGCCTATTTCGGCCATATCGGTCGCCGATCGACATGGACCGATATGGCCGATATGGACCGATATGGCCGATACGGCCCGATTCTGGCCGAATCAGCCCGGTTCGGCGCGAATTGAAGCCGATTCGGCGCGAATCGAGCTGCGTTAGCGCAAATCGAGCCGAGTCGGTGCGAATCTGAGGAAAAAAAAAAAAAAAACGCAGACGCGGCACCGACGCGCAGTCAACTGCATCGGACACCGCATCCCGCGTCGCGCCGCGTCGGACTCGGGTGCGGCACCCTCCCAGCTGCGTCCGTGCATTCTAGATGGTATCATGTGGGGTGATTTGTTGATCACTTGAGGGGAATTACTTTGTACCTCATCTCCTAAAATATCTATAATTGTCCCTGATTTGTCTCTAACGGGATTTGAGTGTGTGGGGGTGACAGTTGGCATATTAAAATTTGAGGGTGTGTGGGGGTCAAACTTCTTCAAAGCCAAATCAATCTCATCTATTTGATTTTCGAAATCTTGTGGACAGATATGGGAGGGAGAGGAATTTGGAATGGAATTTATTACCCCTTTAATTGGAGATAAAGTAGGATGTGAAATCTGCACAAAATCCTCCATGAAATCCACGGTATCCATATGAGAAGCCTGAGGAAGGTCCACGTTGGATTGAGCATTACTGAATTGTTCCGCCCTATTCTTGTTTTCAGAAGTTTGCGTGGTGACACCTCCAAGCCCATTGCCAAGACCTGACACAGTCATATACGGGGACTTCCCTGGATTGAAAGGAATAGCCCGCAACCATGCTCCATATTCCTGCTTTGCTTGAGTATTTGATTCTTTCCCAACAAGCCATTTTTCGCACTCTTTCTCATCATGAGACACCATACCGCCACACCAGTAATAGAAGTTGGTGAGCTTCTCATATTTGAAAGAGACCCAAGTCTCGGTGTCTTTGTCCAAAACAACTCTTCGACCTCGATACAAAGGTTTTGAGACATCTATTTTCACCCTAACCCGTACAAAATCACCCCCCACCATCTCCTTCTTTACTTCCTCAGTTGACACCTCTCCAAGGGTTTCTCCTAATTCAATGGTTGTTTCGGGGTCTAACATTCTCATTGGTGACCATGTATTTGCACCCAAAACATGATCTTTGTAAAACGTAACTATTTGGCTGGAATCGAATAATCATATCTTTGGAGGAGAATGAGATGTTTATCAAACGACCACGGTTCTTGAGCTAGTACTTATTCCGCATCTGTCTCAAGTTCGAAAACAAATAATAGAATGTGGTCTCCTACTTCTCTAATATTAAACTCGATCCTGGCCTTCCATAAGGGTTTGAATGTTCTCCCAATTGCATCCACGTTTAGGGCATGTTTTGTTAGAAACTTCGCTGCAAGAACGTATTCTTTTTTTCTCAGATTTTTGGACTTTGTCAGACTAAGTTTGGTACCTTCCTCGGCAGTGAGGGATAGTTTTTTCCATTCACTGAGTACTTCGTCCATGGTCAGATTTGAGAGGCTAGTGTGGAAGGGACGTAGAAAGGAAGAAAGAAAGAGAGAGAAGTGTTTCCCTAAACCCACGAAAAAATAAAACCAACAAGCTCTACTGCTAACCGTGTTAACAGAGGGATAGGGATATCATTCTGAAAAAGATAATAGGGTTTCTACTTTCTACAGCCTAGTTTCTCAGAGAGAAAGCGAGGCCGAGAAAGAGAATATATATATTATTGTTGGTTCATGTAAATATTATGTAATATATAATATACATTACTGTTGTTTATACTTTATATTGCACTACTTATTGATATTTGGTATTTAGAACTTACCGATTCCTCAAAATAAAAAATTGGCATTTAGTAAATAGAGATATTGCATACTGGGTAGTAACTAGTAAGTGAGTTGTAGAATTATTATCTATATATGTATGTGTATATATATATATATATATATGATAAATGTAAGAATTTTTGAGATACTTAAAAACAATTATTTAATTGTACCTAATCTGTAATTGATACTTTAACATATTTTCTCTCAAATAAACTTTTTTTATAAATAATTTATAAAAACAATCTTAACTATTCCACAATCTTCTGCTATGTTGAATTCTTTAAAAAGGCTCAAGGATGTGAAAGAGAGTTGGTTTGAAATTTTTTTTTTTTTTTTTGAAACCGGAACCAATATCATTAATTAAGAAAAGAAGAATCCAAATACAAAGCATCCACAGCAGGTGGAGGATCCTCCTCCAGCCAAACAATTTCATTGTCAAGTAATCTAGCAAACCTAGCCAAAGAATGAGCAACACCATTAGCACTACGCCTAATACAATTATAAAAGATGGACCTGAACCCTGCAGCCAAACACCAGATATCTTCGTAGATTAAGCCAAGACGTGAAAGGTCTGGTTGGGCCTGAGTAATCATCTTCATCACCAAAGCATTATCGCCTTCCAGTACTATCTCTGTGAAACCCGCATCAATGGCAAACTCAAGCGCTTTACGGCACGCCATCACTTCCACCTCCTCACTGTCACGCACAGCGCCTCCTCGAACCGCTAAAGCAGCCATGACGTCACCCTTTTCATTCCTAATCACTGCCCCATAACCTGATGCAGCACCCTCATCAAAGCAAGCACCGTCGAAGTTCAGCTTGAAAAACGTTTCTGGTGGAGACTGCCATGTCTGCTATACTGGACCATGATTCGGGATAGGCACATGCAAAGAGTCTTGTGCAATCGAATACTCCTTCAAATAATCAACTGCACGTTGGGCTGATCTTGAGGGATGCTGGAAAACCCCTCCATGAATAACCGTATTCCTCTGGTGCCATATCAGCCAACAAGTAACCCAGAACAGATTCCATTCCTCATCGGAAAGCTTCATCAGAAGACCTGTGACCAACTGCAAAAAATCGTTCTGTGCTGTACCAGATTTCTGAAGTCTACCCAAGCTCCCAGCCCAAACATCTTGCGCCGCGCCACAACTCCAAAGAACATGCAGAACCGTTTCAGTTTCTTGATGACAGAGACAACAACGTGCATTCTCCATCACCCTTCTTCGAATAAGATTATCTTGTGTGGGCAGAATATTAAGACAAGCCCTCCATGAAAAAATCTTTATCTTGCTAGGAACAGCTGCTTTCCATAGACGTGACCAAAGGGACCCAAGTGCTCTGTGCTCTGAAGACTCCCCATCATTTAACTCATCCTTCCTTAATTGTTTTGCCACAAAATACCCAGACCGGTCAGTATATCTGCCTCTTTTTGTAAAAGACCAAACCAACCCATCCTGAGCAACCCGCCTACTTAAAGGAACTTGAAGAATCGCTTCTGCATCAAACTGATGAAACATGGCCATTATTCTTTCTCTATCCCACTGATGAGTCTGCCAATCAACTAAATCAGATACTCTCCATTCCCAAATTTCCTCCTCTGGTGGAAACAATATTTTTTTTGTTGGATGGTTTGGTAGCCAGCAATCTTTAAGCACACGAATTGAAGCCCCATTTCCTACTCTCCAATAACACCCTTTCTTCAATATTGGTTGAGCTGCTAACAAACTTTTCCAAACATAAGAGCTATTTTGGCAATCCATAGCATCAAGAAAATCACACCGCGGAAAATATTTGGCTTTAAAACACCTATACAACAAAGAGCCTTTATCCTGTAACAACCTCCAACCCTGTTTTGCTAGCATAGCTAAATTAAATGATTTTAAATCTCTGAATCCCATTCCGCCCTCTTTTTTTGGCTGTGTTAAAAAACTCCAACTTTTCCAGTGAATTTTCCTTTCCTCCCCAACCTGGCCCCACCAAAACCTAGCACACATGGAGTCCAACTCATCACATAATTTCCCCGGCAACTGAAACACCCCCATGGTATACGTGGGAATGGATTGAGCCACTGCTTTTATAAGAACTTCCTTGCCAGCCTTCGAAAGCATTTTCCCCTTCCAGCCCTGCAATTTCCTCCAAACCCTCTCCTTCAGGAAAGCAAAAGTCTCATATTTTCTTCTTCCTATCAAAGTAGGCAGCCCCAGATAATTATCAAACCTCGCCACTTCCTTAACCTTTAATTTGTCAACGATCCATGTTTTCTGCTCCACAGACACATTACTACTGAAATAAGCAGAGGACTTCTCAAGATTTATACATTGGCCCGAGGCTTCAGCATACAACTGATTTTCAGATCATGAAAAAATTATTCTGCCCACACAATTATTTATAATATTATTTGAAACAATAATCAACTGAAAATATTAAATATTACTATATTACAAAAATCTTTATCGTGCCTCCATGAAAAAATTATTTATAATATTATTTGAAACAATAATCAATATAAAGGATTCAGATCATCAACTGATTTTCTTTTATTTCTTAGTGCATATCTAGCACTATTCTTATTTTGTTTTTTGAAATACGTTAATGAGTAGAGTCATGGGTAAAGAGCATCAACTGATACTTCTTCTTGAGTAGTAGTACTAGTAGGTTTCCATATAGTCTTCCAATTTATTAGCATCTGCAATGCAACACCAAAAACATTGGTAAGAATTTTACAATTAAAAGCCTTTCAACACAAAGGATACATGGAGGTACATATATCAAACTTTAGAGACCAATTTCTTTCAATCATGCGCATATATATATATATATATATATATATATATATATATAAGGGGGAAGGGGACGCACTACTGAAGAGAAGAGACGGAAGCACAGTAAATATTGTAATGAAAATAATGTTGTAATGAAAATAATGTTCGTAACTTGAAAGTAAAAACAATAAATAGCTTGAAAGTAAGAACAATTATAAAGCGGTAGAACCAACCAAGTATATGTGAAAATAACTCAAAGTAAATAAAAACAATAGTTCAAAGTAGATGAAACCAATTTAGAATCGTCCGGTATGGCGGTAATTCGTCCAAGGTGGCGGTAGCAACAAGTAGAATAATGAACATAAAACTGAAAATACTTGTTATTGAAAGTAGGATAAACACTTACAGTAGTAGTGAATACAAGATCTCAACAGTTACAGGTTAACAATTACAAAGCTTGAACTAGTCCTAGTTACAAGATTTGTAGGATTACAAAGTTTGTAGTGAACAAGGATGAACAAGGTAGTAGTAGTGGAAGTAGGGTGAGTTCTCTCTCTAAGAAGGCTAGTTCTAAGGGAAGAGAAATCTGAACTAAACTTGACTTGAAAAACTCTTAAGGGACATCCCCCCTTAAATAGGCAAAGTTTTGAGTAAACATTACTTGTGAACAGTAAAAATTAACAGTGGAAAGTAAAAGTTAACAGTAATAATTTGCTGAAAGCAATCTTGGTGTGACTAAAAGTCACGGGAAACATGGAGAATCATCTTTTCAAAACATTATCATTAGAAGTGGAAAATAACAGTGAAAGTTCACTAGTAAGTAAATAGTGTAGCATTTGGCCTTTATGCAGGCCAGATAAATAAGCTCAATCTTCTTGAAGATCTGGAGTGTTATCCTCATCATGTCCGAACAGCTCCTGATCATATGGGAAATAGGGGTTGTGGGCAACAGATTCTTCTGAAGAGGCTTTGGATTCTTCTTGATTAGCAACAGCTTCTTCTGCCCATTTGAGTAAAGCTAGAAGAGCATCAGGATTTTTTCGCAAATTGTCAATAGGGGAGCTCTTATTCTTTGCTGGAGACTTAACATTCTTGCTGGAGGAAGAAGAGGGAGCATCAACAGGGGCAGGGGTTTGAGCAAGGGAATGATCCTTTGCAATGGGCAAAGCAGCAGCAAATGAAGATTCTCTGGAAATAGTGGCAATAGTGGCAATAATACGTTGAGTGTGAGGGAATTTGCCCCACCATTTTACATACCAATGCCTAGAGAGAACATCACCATCTTTCTCATATTGCCATTTTAATATCCAAGGTATTTTATATTTTTTAACAAAATGAAGCAAAGCAGGAAATTTGGCTCCATAAGCATCACACCTATAACATTTCTTGAAACATTCGAAAGCATCAAGCAGTGGCGCAGGAAATATTTCAGCAATAGGACCAAATTGGGTCCACCAACGGTTGAACCAAAGAGGCAAATAACCAGTGAAATTTTTGTCAAATTTAACAAACCAGGAATGAGACATGTTTCATTCATGGTTATTTTGATAAGCAATACCAACCATAGACATGTGACTCATTTTATTAATGATTTCCTGTTCAGACAAACCATCAATATTCCATTCATAAAGCTTATCAACAGAGACAAAAAACTATATTTGAAAAGATCTCTCTTCAAACTACATATCAGGAGGAGTCCTAGTTACAAAGTTTGTAGGATTACAAAGTTTGTAGTGAACAAGGATGAACAAGGTAGTAGTAGTAGAAGTAGGGTGAGTTCTCTCTCTAAGAAGGCTAGTTCTAAGGGAAGAGAAATCTGAACTAAACTTGACTTGACTTGAAAAACTCCAAAACTTAAGGGACAACCCCCTTAAATAGGCAAAATTTCGGAGTGAATAGTGTCATGAACAGTAAAAGTGAACAGTAATCTGTGAACAGTAATCCGTGAACAGTAATCTGTGAACAGTAAAAGTGAATAGTGTTTTTTCCACCTTTTGAATTAAAAACTTCTGAACTTTTTGTCTTTTTCTTGGTCCAAACATTGTCAGGAGAAGCATGGCAAAAGGAAGCATGGCAATAGGAATATCATGCATGTACGTAGATTCTCTTTTCTTTTTAAAAAGACTCCAATATGACTTCTTTTGTTGGCTTTATTGAAGCCTTTGTCAGAAGCATCATCTCATCTCTTCATATATCATCATTTCATGGCTTGTGGCTTTTCAGACGCATTTTGAATATGGCCGTTGTGCAGGCTAGACAAATAGGGGAATCAAAATCTTCCGCAGAATCCGAAGTATCATGAATCAGTTCCGGATTTTCCGCAACATATTTGTGAAGGACAATAAAATATTTTGGCTTTTGTGCAAGCCAGACAAATAAAGTAGCACCAGTCTTGTAATAGTAGTGACCTCAGGAATATACTCATCAATCAGTAGAGGGAGCATCGAATGGATAACCATCAAAAGGATCAAAAGGACCTTGTGGAGAATCACATTCATGCTCATGGTAAATAGCATACTAATTATAGAATCCACAATATAGAATTGGCTCAAACGTTGGAGTTTTCCCCGAGATGAGAAAACTTCTTGGATTACAGTGATCTGCTATCTGCAAATGAGGAATGGCATTATCATAAGGTCTCGGACCAAAAACAGAAATTCTATCTGAATTCCCCATAAAGTGATAATTCTTCCATAAATTCTGAGCAACCTCATGAATTTGATTGTTAAAATAATTACTCCAGTAGTCTGTGAGAGCCCAAGGATTTTTGAAGGATAAATAAGAGTCTCCTTCATACTATTGCCCTTGGTGCGTGTATCCATTAATGAGAATGAGATGTTTTGAGGGCTGGACATTCATCCAGTTATCTCTTTCCCATTGAGGCAAAGTGCTCAAGCATCTAATCGAAACAAAAGGACTTTCAAATTTTTTAATAGCAGTCTGAATGATTTGTGGGAGCTGGCTGGTTTGGTCATGGCTTGCTAGTCTTATGAGCCTAATAAAGCCATACTCAAACATTTGGGAGAGCCAGTTAGGACTCCTCTTAACATCATCTGAATCATCATTATAATTGACTAGAAGGCCGGGAAACAGGTGTTTCTTTTCATACACTCTGAAACTACTCCCAAAGTGTTCTTTCCAATCAGCTTGTTGAAGGATGTCACTAAAATCATCTGAATTAGCAGGATCAGGAATAACAGTTGTAACAAGTATCTTGAAATGTTCGAACCATAAGTCAGAAGACTTAAACATAGCCTTGCTTTCCAGATACGAGATTGTATGTCTGTTGGCAAGTTGGCAATAGCACTTTTCAACAAAGATTGGGTCTTAAGACTTAATCTTGCGTAATCAGTGCCCATAATAGTCTTTTTATCCATTGAATGGATGTCCTCTTTGCCAAAGAGTTGACTAGTATTGGGTTCATCTATGATATTTGGGTGGTTAACAGGATGGCTTTCAAAAGCCTCATTTTTTGAAACAATATCATTTTTTGAAGCAAAGTTATTTTCTAAAACAAGATCATTTTCTGAAATAGGGTTAACTTGGTGGCTCACATAAGCTTCATTTTGAGCAATAAGATTAACAAGATAGATTTCAAGGTTTCTGAGGGTTTTTTGGAAAAGATCATGGTGGTTTCTAATAAAAGCAAATTGAAGGCTATCAAGGATGAATTTAATTTGGTAATTCTGAACAGGTTCCATTGTGGAATTGTAAATTTCTTGACAAAGCTTCTTGTAAAACAATTAACATATCACCATTGGAATATGTCACCGTTGCCGGGACATCTCCTTGAAGGGATGTTGATCCACTGGGTTTTACCCCAGAAGATGCGCCTTCATGCATTGCAAAAGATCCCACTGGGATTCTTTTGTTTTGAGAATAGTCCTGTGTAGGAGCTTTTCCTTTGTTTTTCTTTTCCATAATAATTCACTTACTAGTGGTATAAATATGAATATTATTGTTATTATCCCACTTATTAGTGGTATTTATCCAAGCATCATTGTCCGATTCCTGCAAAGAATCAGTGATAATGTTAGGATAATGGATAGTATTTAACATTTTGGTACTATGAAAATTACCTTTAAAATCATCAGTGAAATATTGGTAAGAACTCATCACTAGTTCTTGAATAAGTTCATTCATGGGAGAATCTTTCTTATAAGACAGATTATCAATATCAATTTCAAACTTTGAAGCAAATTTGAATTTTACTTTCTGTCCAAATGGATCAGTAGTAATTCCATCATGTTCAACAAGAAAGGGATACAAAGCATTAATAAATGGCAGACCAAGAATCACTTTATCAGTCATATTTTTGACAAGAACAGAAGAAATCTTGAAACAAACATTATCATGGCACATATGAGCATTATTCAATTCATACTTAATTTCATTTGAGAACCATTAGCAGAAACCAATCTTTCAGTAAATTTTTCAAAATATTTTGAAGGAATTAATCCTTCTTGGATACAGTTCATATCTGCACCAGAATCAATCATAGCAATAACAGTGAAATGATAATCAGGAGAAACAACAATTTTAACTTTTGTAAACCATCTTGGAGGAAGTATTTTATTAACAAAAGCAAGTTGAGGATCAGTGAAAGTATCAGGAATACCTTTATCAGAAAGAAGAGCCTGTTGACTGGATTCATCTCCATCGTTGTGCTCATTTTGTTTATCTTGTTCATTATCGGATTTATTAAGATCTTTATCAATTTTTAACATTATCAACTCTTGTTTGAGATTATTGTTATCACTTTTCATGCTTTTAAATTCATGTTTTAATTCATTTATCTCTTGTTTAACAATATTAATTTCATGCTGGAGATTATTAACAGTTAGTTCTTTAGATTTCTTTTTATTAAATCTTTCCAAAGTTTCTTCAAAGCTTATAGTAGATTTTGGTTTTTTACCAGTTTCATCTCTTATCAAATTTTTCTTAAATTTATTCAAATATTCTTTTTGCAATTCAGGATTTTGAATTTGATTTATTAGTTGAATTATTAATTTTTCATCTTCTTCAGTTTTGGTGAGAGTATTAATAGTTTTAATAATATTGCAACAAGAATCTCTACAACCAATTTTAATATTGGGAGAATCAGAAGAATCATCAACAGATTGATAGCAAGAATCAGATGAAGAAGAAAAATCATCTTCCAAAGAATCAGACGAGTTGTTTGATTCAAGGATTCTGAATAATTCTTCTTGCACATTATCATCAATATTTAACATGTTGAACTTATTTTTTAACTTACCAGGTTTTTTTTTACAGTCTTTACTGAAGTGTCCAGGTTTACCGTAGTTAAAGCATTTACCTTTACCTGATCTCTTTTTAACATATTTTTTAGAAACATTTTTCTTCTTAGCATAGAAATCATTAGGTTTAACAAAGTTATTTCTGTATTTTTTATATTTTTTATGGCTTTTATCATGTTTTTTACCTTTTTGCCTAGAAGGAGCAAGAGGAGGCAAACCATATTGTTTACAAAAATTTCCCATTTCATATTTAGCTTTTCTTTTATTCTTTAATTGGTGTTTTAGCAATTTTTCATCATTACACATATTGATACCAAGTTTTTTAATAGTACTGAAAATATCACCATAGGTTAAATTATCATAATCAATAGAATCATTTTTACCCATTTATTCTTGTTTTACCTTATGAGCAAAGATAGGAGGCAGACCGTCAATAAACTTTTCTTTCCAATAGGACTTATGACAATCTTTCCGGAGCATCACTCTGGAAGTAAAAATATCTTGATACCATCTGTAATCAGACATAGTTGGACAACTCAAATTATTCAAATAATCAGAAACATGAGATGAAATATTGGATGGAGTACCAACAAAGTGTTTGAGAATAGTATAGATCAAGGTATTGACACCATCAGGAATACCACGACCAATACTTTCATCAAAAATAGGCAAACCTTCATCATTCTTTTTAACAGCATGTTTAATAGATTCTTTGGATTCTTCAATAACTTGAAAGTAAGAACAATATTTTCATTACAATATTTACTGTGCTTCCGTCTCTTCCCTTTAGCAGTGCATCTCCTTCTCCCTTTATGGTATCAGAGCCACTCTTTGTTGTTGTGTCTTTGTTTCTTGTCCGTGTCTACCCGAACGCTTGATATTCCGTTGTTGTGTTCCCTTCTTACCGTCATTGGCGCCACCCTAGTCGTAAAGTGAATTCCTAGAACCTAACTGTAAGGCCCGTTTGAGCCAAGAGAGGGCGTGTAGGGCATGAGAGGTATAAGGTTGGTTAGGGTATGTGTTACGAAATGCAACGGTTGTGAGAAAAACATGATAACTGAGTGTTGAACCTAGGATAGTATGGATAGGTTGTGGAGATCCAACTCCTCTATCAGCTCCAGGACTAGTTGTCCTCCTGATATTGTAAATGAAGAAGATCACACTATTGATGATAATGAGTTGATCCCTGATTTTTGTAATTGGAATATTCCTAAAGTTGATACTAAAACTGTTTATAAAACTAGTTTTGTTGAAAGTACTTTTCATTCGGCTTACAAAGCCAGAATTGTTGAACAAATTTTCTCTATTTCTAAAGTTCATGAAAAATGCTGTTTGTTCACTAAAAGAAATATTAATGACTTCCTTGCTGCTAAACAATTCAGTTATTTGCATATTGGCATGGTTCAAGTTGCTATTAAACCACTTACTCGAAAGGGTATTAATGCTTCTGTTCTTATGTGTTTAAGAGATGCTAGATTTAAGATTTTTAAAGATAGCATTCTTGGTATGATTACTACTTCTATGTATGATGGTCTTGTTTATTTTAACTGTTATCTTGATCTTACTCTTGCTTTGGATGATCCTAATATTGTTAAAGCTTTGACATTGAATATTGCTTCATTTGGTTATCACATGGAAGAAGGAAGTAAGCCTTTTGCTTTGATTTATCGCATTTATTATAGACTAATGGGTACTCAAATGAATCCATGTGCTAAGATTCCTAAAGAACCTTCAGGTAAAACCATGTTAATTCAATGTTCAACACCTGATGCTAAAATTCAAGTTCCGAAAATGATTCAATAGCAAGATGTTAAACTTCCTAATGATTGGTTGTTGGAACAAGAAACCCCTCCTGCTAAACCTGTTTTTGATGAACTTGATCTCACCCATATTCAACAATATCTTGATGGTACTGTTAAAATAAGTTTTCAAAACAATCCACCCTTGAGGATCAACGAAGGAAGACATTCTTTTGCTGGATCTGAAAGTGTTTCAAAAAGAGATCGAGAGATCAATGATTTTTTGAAAAAGAATTTGGAAAAATCCTCTGATTTAAAGCTGAAAGGAGTTTCCAGTAGTAATTCACAAGTTAGCACTCCTTTCTATTCTACTAAAGCTGAATCTTCCTCTCCTTATGACAATGCTACTGTTAATGATGAAGAAGACTCTGTTTCTGTTACTCCATCTGACTTTGATTCTCCCCCTGTTGAAAATCCTCCTCTTTACCAAAATCAATTACGAGTTTTGACTATTTTGGATGAACACTTTGAAGTTGATTTGGTTTCTTTGTATGATGAATTTATGCTTGCAAAAAACAGAACCAAAAGAAAATATTTCCAAAATAATTTTGCTCAGTCTGAAAAAGACCGTGTTAAAAGAAAATGGTTGGAAAAGATGAATCAATTGAAAAAACATATTTTGTTTTTTGATTTTCTTGAAAACCATTATGTTTCAAAAGATGAGGTTTCAAAACAACATTTAAATGTAATAAAGAAATCAAATTTTGTTAAAATAGATAAAACCATTATTAGGTCTAGTCATCCTCCTCTTGACTCAAGTGTGATAACTACCAAGAAAGATGAAGTGACAAAAGAGGAAGTGAAGGCCTCTCCTTTCAAAATTGTTGAAAAATCTGTTTCTGTTAAAACTGAGAAACCTTTGATCGATTTACCCAGTCAAAGAGAAAAAGTTATGTTTAAAAATTCTCAGTCCAAGACTCTTGAAATTGTTGAAAAAATATTTTTTGATTTAAAAGTTAAAACTGAAGGTACTTCTACAAGTACTTCAGCTGCTCGAACTATTTCCAAAAAAGAAATCGTTTCTGAAGAAAATACAGATTCTGATACTGTTTCTTCTGTTTCTACAAAAAGAATCTTTGATGATGATTTCCCAGAAATTAAAAGATTTGTTGGAAACTCCAAACCTATGTCTTTTACTAAAAACTGGTATCCAAAACCCACTCCTCCTGATATGCAGTTTGAAGAGAGATCTTTTCAAACACAGTTTTCTGTCTGTACTGATAAGCTTTATGAATGGAATATTGATGGTTTGTTTGAACAGGAAATCATTAATAAAATGAGTCACATGTCTATGGTTGGTATTGCTTATGAAAATAACCATGATCTTGATCAACCTGAAATTGTTAATTTGCTTGTTACTGGTTTTTCTGGTACTCTTCGTGGATGGTGGGATTCGTATATCACTGAAGAATCCAGAGAGTCTATTAAACATGCTGTTAAAAAGAATGATGAAGGTTTGCCTATTTTTGATGAAAGTATTGGTCGTGGTATTCCTGATGGTGTCAATACCTTGATCTATACTATTCTCAAACACTTTGTTGGTACTCCATCCAATATTTCATCTCGTGTTTCTGATTATTTGAATAATTTGAGTTGTCCAACTATGTCTGATTACAGATGGTATCAAGATGTTTTTACTTCCAGAGTGATGCTTCGGAAAGATTGTCATAAGCCTTATTGGAAAGAAAAGTTTATTGACGGTCTGCCTCTTATCTTTGCTCATAAGGTATAACAAGAATTAATGGGTAAAAATGATTCTATTGATTATTATAATTTAACCTATGGTGATATTTTCAGTACTATTAAAAAACTTGGTATCAATATGTGTAATGATAAAAAATTGTTAAAACACCAATTAAAGGATAAAAGAAAAGCTAAATATGAAATAGGAAATTTCTGTGAACAATATGGTTTGCCTCTTATTGCTCCTTCCAGGCAAAAAAGTAAAAAACATGATAAAAACCATAAAAAAATATAAAATGTACAGAAATAACTTTGTTAAACCTAATGATTTCTATGCTAAGAAGAAAAATGTTTCTAAAAAATATGTTAAACAAAGGTCATGTAAATGAAATCTGGACACTTTAGTAAAGACTGTAAAGAAAAACCGGGTAATTTAAAAAACAAATTTAACATGCTAAATATTGATGATTCTTCTGATTCTCCTAATATTAAAATTGGTAGTAGAGGTTCTTGTTGCAATGTTATTAAAACTAATGTTCTCACCGAGAGTAAAGATGATAAAACTTTGAAAAAATTTAATAAAAAGAAATCTAAAGAACTAACTGTTAATGATTTACAACATGAAATTAATATTGTTAAACAAGAGATAAGCGAATTAAAACATGATTTTAAAGATAATAAAAGTGATAACAATAATCTTAAACAAGGACATGAGCATAAAGATGGAGATGAATCCAGTCAACAAAGTCAGCAAGCTCTTCTTTCTGGTAAAGGTATTCCTGATGCTTTCACTAATTCTCAACTTGCTCTTGTTAATAAAATAATTCCTCCAAAATGGTTTACAAAAGTTAAAATTGTTGTTTCTCTTGATTATCATTTCACTGTTATTGCTATGATAGATTCAGGTGCGGATATGAACTGTATCCAAGAAAGACTGATTCCTTCAAAATACTTTGAAAAATCTACTGAAAGATTGGTTTCTGCTAATGGTTCTCAGATGAAAATTAAGTATGAATTGAATAATGCTCATGTATGCCATGCTAATGTCTGTTTCAAGATTCCTTCTGTTCTTGTTAAAAATATGACTGATAAAGTGATTCTTGGTTTGCCTTTTATAAATGCTTTATATCCTTTTCTTGTTGAATATGATGGAATTACTACTGATCCTTTTGGACAAAAAGTAAAGTTCAAATTTGCTTCAAAGTTTGATATTGATACTAATACTGCTTTAAACATGATTCATGCTAAAATTAAATATCTTAAATTCCTTCAGCAAGAGGTTAGATACAAGAAAATTGCTGAACAAATTTTTGATAAATTGTTGCAATCCAAAATTGATAATTTTCAGAAAATGTTGATTGATGATGTTTGCTCCGATGTTCCTAATGCTTTCTGGCATAGGAAGAAACATATTGTTGATTTGCCATATGTTAAAGATTTTGATGAGAAAAATATTCCCACTAAAGCTCGTCCTATCCAAATGAATGTTGAAACTGTTGAATTTTGCAAAAAAGAAATCCATGATTTGCTGCAGAAAAAATTGATTAGGAATAGCAAGTCCCCCTGGTCTTGTTCAACTTTTTATGTCCAAAAAAATGTTGAGATTGAAAGAGGAACCCCAAGATTAGTCATTAATTACAAACCCTTGAATAAGGTTTTAGAATGGATTCGGTATCCTATTCCCAATAAGAATGACCTTGTCCATAGGCTAAGTGAAGTTGTTGTGTTCTCCAAGTTTGACATGAAATCTGCGTTCTAGCAAATCCAGATTAGTGAGAATGATAGGTACAAAACTGCTTTTACCACTCCTTTTGGACATTATGAGTGGAATGTTATGCCATTTGGCCTTAAAAATGCCCTGAGCGAGTTTCAAAATATCATGAATGATATTTTTAACTCCTTCAGTCATTTCACCATTGTTTATATTGATGATGTTCTTGTTTACTCTAGCTCTATTGACGAACACTGGAAACATTTGAATTCGTTTTTAGATACTATTAAAAGAAATGGTCTTGTTGTCTCAGCCAAGAAGGTTAAACTATTTCAAACCAAAGTTCGTTTTCTTGGCTATGATATCTCTGAAGGACAGATTCATCCTATAGATAAAGCCATCCAATTTGCTGATAAGTTTCCTGATGTTATCATTGACAAAACACAGCTCCAAAGATTTCTTGGGTCATTAAACTATGTTGCGGATTTTTACAAAGATATGAGGAAACAATGCAAACCTTTGTTTGATCGGTTAAAAAGTAATCCTCCTCCTTAGTCTGATGTTCATACTTCTATTGTTAAACAAATCAAATCTCATGTTAAGACATTGCCTTGTCTTGGTATTCCTACTGTTGGTGCTTTTAAAATTGTTGAAACTGATGCCTCTGACGTTGGTTATGGTGGTATTCTAAAACAAAGAGTTTCTCCTGAGTCACTTGAACAAATTGTTCGTTTCTATTCTGGTATTTGGAATAATGCACAGTTAAATTATAGTACTATTAAAAAAGAAATTTTATCCATAGTACTATGTATTTCAAAATTTCAAAGTGATTTGTTAAACCAAAAGTTTTTGTTACGTATTGATTGCAAAAGTGCTAAATATGTTATTGAAAAAGATGAAAATATTGCTTCAAAACATATTTTTGCTAGATGGCAAGCTATTTTAAGCATTTTTTATTTTGAAATTGAATATATTAAAGGATCTCAAAATTCTATCCCTGATTTCTTTACCCGTGAATTTCTGCAGTGTCACAATGGCAAGTAGAAGACCGAAAGATAATCATCCTGCTGAAACTTCCAAACAAATTGTTAAAAAACAACCTGCTTCTCCCCTTGACATTACTAACCATTTCACCACCCTAGGAACCATCCCTAGGCCCAATTACTCCACTGTTCTTGCTTCATCTTATGACCCTTATGCCATAACCCCTGTTAACCAGCCTATTAAAACTGTTTTTCCAAAAAATTCCCCTCAATACATCAAAAAACAATATTTCCAACACTTGTTTTATATTGAACCCAACAGAGTCTCTATTTTTGATCCTCTCAGACTTGCTAAAAGTTATTTCCCTCCGATGTTTCATTGGATTCCGGAGCACAGAGAAAAGAATTTAAATTATTATTCTAATCTCCTGCATCATGAAAAATCTATTATTATTAACACCATTTCTGATAAAGATGATACTTCCAAAATTATCTACCACAGTGTTTACTTGGTCAATTTTATTTCTGAAGAAAAATGGGGCTTTTCTCTTACTTCTTCCAGAACAATGCCAAGTTCCCCCATTCCTTATTCATATTATGATTATATCTCTGCTTGGTCAAGATTCATATAAAGAAGGGAATTATGATTTCATCTTTGAGGTCAAAGCATGAAATAAAAAATTTCACCTTTTAAGAACAAGAATTATAATAAATTCAAATCTAATTAATTAATATTTAAAGATAATAAATATAATAAAATTCAAAACAAACTAATTAATATTTTAAATTATTGAAATATCACTTTAATGCTTATTGATGATGCCGAAAAATCACCAATGAGTCACACAATTCTCGCACGCTCGAAACAATACCTGCACAATAAAAAGAAGAGACCTAACAGAGAGCACCGGTGTGGTGCCGGCCAAACACCCTCCGAAGGTCAAGTTAGAACTTCTCACAACTCTAGAGTGCCAAAGTTGGGATGAATTATGCGTACCCATTTTTTGAGGGTCTTTGGGTTTTTATAATAGTGTAGAGCCAAACTTCTATGCTTGCGTAACAAGTCTTTTCCTTACAAGAAGATCTTCTAGAATCCTCCTCGTATTAGAATTCTATTCATATTGAGATTCTATGGACTAGGGTTAATTATGAGGTGCAAGTCGTTTCTATTTAAGATTTCTTGGAGACCACACAATGAGCTTTTAAGTGTCGTGTGGCCTTTTGATCCATCCACCCTGGGCCCATTCACATCGGATCCATTCACCATTAGCCCATTTGTCACACAATGTCAAGTCCACCTAAATGGATCCGTCACTATCAGTTTTTCCCTCTTCAGTTGCCCCCTCACCCCATGGGTCTGTGACCTCTGAGTGGAAGGACCTGTGGGGTGACAGTTTAATCCGGCCTTTTGAAGAATGCCCCCGGGCCTTGAGTCATCAAAGATCATTAATGATGAAGGACACATGGCGCTTATTGAATGGCCGCTCACTTGGATCGAAGTGTCCATTCGTCTTTCGTGTCGTTCTCCCTATATAAGCTAAGCTTTCTCCCTTTCATTTCTTTACTTTTCTACTGAAATTCATGACCAGAGCGCACCCGTCAACCCTGTCAGAGAAGCACATCGTCCATCTGGTGCAACCGTCATTTACATTCTCCTTACAACCCATTTCCAACTGGTAAGTCCCCTTCCTTTACCGTTCAAATTTCTTATCATTTTTTGGACTTTATATTATCGTTGACTACTTTAGTTCTGTCAGTGTCTTAGGGTTTACCGTTACGTGTAGGTGACAAATGTCTAGTGCGTCGAGTAATCAGTTGTGTGTCTGTGATGGAGTGGGCTATGATGAAATGTATCTATTGGGTCATAAAGACCCCGACACATCAAGTGAAGAAAGGAGTCTGTCAGCTTCCACTTCAAGGGATGAGGATTTGGAGATGGAAAGGTCAGGTGGGGACTCTAGTGACGGCCTAATTGGTGCTGAAACCCCCAATCCAATCCATTGTGGGACCTGATGGGCTCAGGGAGTTCACCCTACTCCCTTTATGGACGGTCAATATTTTGTTTCTAAAATCAAAGAATCACATTTCAAAACACTAAGGGATAAATACCAGATACCCGTCCATATACCCATGCGTCTACCTTACAAGTCAGAAAAGTGTTATTACGAGGGTCTTAAGGACATAGGAATCTATGAGCAAATGCTGAAGGCTAGGCTCAGGTTTCCCTTAAGCGCCCTCCATCGTTGTCTTCTCCAATACCTTGGTTTGTCCGTTAACCAGATCTCCCCAAATGCCTGGAGGGTCTTCTTGAGTGTGGAGGTCCTATATGGTGCCATGTCAGACGGGGCATGGAGGCTAACGGTGGAAGATTTTTTTCATTGCTACCATCCGGCTGAGGTCTCCCATTCCAAGGGCATGTACAACTTTATGCCCAGGAGCCCATTGCTAAGGCTCATTTGTGAGAACCCCGATTCCAATAGGGATTGGAAGAGTTGTTACTTCTTTTTTGAAGGTGACGGGTGGATGTGTCACCTTGGTGACAATGAATTTATGCCCATTGACAAAACATGGGGCATAATGCCACCGTTGGGTATGCGTCCGTCTATTGTGAGATTCATTTATTTCTAACTACCCTTTACTGTAAACCTAATTGTCCGTCTCCTTTTGCAACTAGGGATTGTACTGAAGTTTCTCTTGAATAGTTTAGCTTTTTGGAAAATTTTTTTAACAAGACCAAGCTCGAAGAGAGAACGTGGGTTAAATTGGTCAATTTGGATACCCTATACTGGTATTGTGACAGACTAGAGTCGACCATAGCCGCCTGTCGATACGACACCCAAGTCCGTCAACGTAAGTCCGTCACCTTGAGTTTTTGTTATGCTTATTTTCGCTTTTTAAATGCCTGTCCACTATCTTGTAGAAATGGATGCTGCCAAGAGAAGGGCTTATATCAAGCAGCAAGCTGCTATGAAAAAACAAGTGGAGGGTACCTCCAAAGGGACGGGTTCATTCAATCCGTTCACTAAGAGGAAACCACAGGAGAAAACGGACCATCCTCTGAAGAAGCCCAAGACAGCCCTTGAGACCATCGTGGGTTTGAAAGCCAAGATAAAGAAGACGGTTACCCTAATCGGAATAGGACGGGGGAAGGGCTTAATGAAGGGTCCGGACACCGTTGCTGAGAAGCCATCGCCCTCCTTCATGAGGATTCTAAGTACGCATTGGAGAAGCTCGCGTCCATAATTAACCGACGACTATGAGGACCTGAGCAACCATGCTACTGAAGCAATGGGAGAGACGAGGCTTTTCTACATTGCTTAGGTAATCACGTCCATCCATTTTCTATTTATATATTTTTTATGTTGCCATATTTCTAATTCTGCTTTCGTTTTCAGGCAATGTTGATGATGAAGGGGCTAATGGGTCATTGCCTGAGCCATGAGATGGCTTTGGAGT
Organism: Quercus robur; assembly: GCF_932294415.1. NCBI lineage: Eukaryota > Viridiplantae > Streptophyta > Magnoliopsida > Fagales > Fagaceae > Quercus > Quercus robur. Next base: position 34,242,121 of record NC_065535.1, on the reverse strand, counting down.
GTGTCAGGGCGAAGGCCAATTCAACGGAGGACAAGCTGAACAGGCTAAAGGCTTGGAGGATGGGTATGGAGAAGAAACTTGCCTACTCGGAGCAAGCCAAAGTGGAGCTTGAAAAGCAGATGGAGTTATTAAGGAGGGTTCTGGGGGACAAAGAGAAAGAAATTGTTGACACCAAGAACCAACTCCGTCAGGCGAAGGAGGAAGCGGTATGCGAATATCAGGACTTCGACGCCCTCCTTTCAGAACTTGGAGAATCATTTGTTGAAGGTTTTGATGATGCCCTCCATCAAGTGAAGAGTTCTTATCTGGACCTGGATGTGTCCCATGTCTCCATTGAGACTCAGGCTCAATCAATAGCTCAGCCCGACCTTTTAGAGAGTACGGAGGACCTATTTGTTGAAGATGTAGACGATGCCGTCGTTGTCCTTCAGAGTGACGGGGATACTACTCCAAGAGGCCAGGAGAAAATAGTTGAAGAAGGTACCCGTCATCTTGAGGATGCAAATGAGGATAATACCCCGACTGTTCAGCAATAGATTTTTGTTTTATGTAAAGACTAGAATAGTTAATTTTTTGATTTTAACCGTCGTCCTTTTATAGACTTTTTGTTGTGGTTTTCAATCAATTTTAACTTATCCGTCATGTAGTTGATGTGAATGTGATCAACTTTTTAATGTGATATTGGTGTTGACCCCGTTCACTGGTCATTGTTTATAGAATGAGTCCGTTCGCTGAGGGCCGAAATGTTAACGTTGTCCACTTAATGGGTCTGTCCTGTTTCACCCGTCTTGTAGATTGTTATTTGTTTTGGACGAATCCTCCCAGGATGAACCGTCCACTTTATGGGGCTAATAAATTGCCCATTTATATTAGACCCGTCAATTTGTTTGACATAAAACTTTCATCTTCATGGGATGAATCGTCCATCTTGCGGATTTTCGTTATTTCATCCTTTAGGATGATTCCGTCCATAAGGACTTTAAGTATTCCATCCGTCCTGGATGGATTTGTCCATTTTATGGACGTGAATAATGATGCCCTTTTTATGGATTTCAGAACATCTCATCCTCTATGGGTGAGCCGTCCATTTTTTTGGACTTTGTAATAGATCCGTCCATCTATTGGACGGACATTTTCACCCTTCTTGGATGAACCGTCATAAGAATTTTAATCATTTCTTTCTTTACGGATGTATTCGTCCACTTTATGGACTTAAGTAATAACTTGTCCTTTTTATGGACTTTAGAACATCTCATCCTCCTGGGATGAAAACCGTCCACAAGGATTTCAGTTATTCCATCCTTCTCGGATGTACCCGTCCACTTTGTGGGCTTGATAAAATTTTGTAGAAAAAAAACACTAGTCATATCTGAATGCTCCTCTTATTATAGTCATTTATTCGTAAGAGAGTAATTTCTCTAGGGAGAAGCTTAAAAAGATACTTAAAAATTATTGTAGCAAAAATAAATCATCTAATGAACTGGAAAAAAAAATGGTTAATGTAGCAAAAATTATCTAAAAGTAAACTGAAGGTCTAGTGGATGTTGCTTTCTATGTCGTCATCTTTACTGGTAGTACTTCCGTAGGTGCTCAGCGTTCTATGGATGTTGCAACTGTCACCCGTCTAGCGTCTTCATATGGTAGGTGTCTTTCCTTTGCCATGATGTAATTCTGTAGGGTCCTTCCCAATTAGGGTCGAGCTTTCCTTAGGTAGGATCTTTAGTGGCACCCATTACCTTCCTCAAAACTAGGTTTACTACTTGGAAGCCTCTGTGTCTGACTTTGGAGTTGTAGTGCTTCGCCATAAGGTTTTGGTATTGTGCCATCCTTTGCTCAGCTGTTGCCCGGACCTCGTCCACCAGGTCAAGTTACAAGCGTATAGCTTCATCATTCTTGTTCTCGTCATAGTTCTCCACCTGGTAACTCGTGAGCCCTACCTCTGTTGGGATGACTGCCTCGCTTCCGTATGCTAGTCAGAATGGTGTCTCCCCCGTAGGTGTTCTTATTGTTGTCCGGTATGCCCATAAAACACTCGGTAGTTACTTTGGCCACATGCCCTTTGCCCCCTTGAGCCAAGTCTTGATAATCTTGAGCAAGGATTGGTTCGTAACTTCAACCGGTCCATTGGCTTGTGGGTGAGCAGGCAACGAGTAGTGGTTCTTGATTCCTAGTTCCGAACAGAAATCTCTGAATGCGCTATTGTCAAACTGCTTTCCGTTGTCCGAGACAAGCACCTTGGGTATCCTGTATCTACAAATGATATTCTTCCAGACAAAACTCCGAATATTCTTCTTTGTGATAGTGGCTAAGGCTTCTGCTTCCACCCATTTGGTGAAGTAATCGATGCCAACTACTAGGAACTTTAGCTACCTAGTGTTAGAATTCTATTCATATTGGGATTCTATGGACTAGGGTTAATTATGAGGTGCAAGTCGTTTCTATTTAGGATCTCTTAGAGACCACACAATGAGCTTTTGAGTGCCGTGTGGCCTTTTGATTCGTCCACCCTAGGCCCATTCACATTGGATTCGTTCACCATTAGCCCATTTGTCACACAATGTCAAGTCCACCTAAATGGATCTGTCACCACCAATTTTTCCCTCTTCACTTATATTTTTAAACTAATAGTCATTTTGGTTATTGTCATTATCACACTTATAGAAAACACATCAGTGGCTAATAAATTGCATTTGCTAGTGAAAAATAGTGTTTTGGTAAGCAAGATGATGACAATGACCAAAATGAAAGCAAGTTAAAAAATATAAGTACCAAAATGAAAGCCGTAAAAATTTGAAGGCAGAATGAAAATAAGGTCAAAATAAAAAAATAAAAAATGTGTTTTTTTCATTTGAAAATAATCTATCCTCAATCACTCATTATGTTTTAAATTTTATAATATGTTCAATATTCTGAAATTTTTTGTCTATATATTGCACAAATGAGAGTTTTTTTTTGATCATGCACAAATAAGAGTTTATTGGCGATAAGTGTATTGTTCAAAATTTATTAGTTGATTGAGGGAGAGGCAAAATTAAGTAAAAGTGGCAATGGTATTGCTGAAATAGGAGAGAGAATAAGTAGGCAGAGAAGAGAGAAAGCAAATTCGGCTAGAAATCAAATTGCTATTTAACTCCCATGGGCAGCTAGTCATATTCACTCTTTACTCGGCTGGAAATCTTTAACTGTCAAAACCATTCAAAATACTAGGAAGCAGGAACAATCACACTCAAGCAAGATTTGAGCTAGCTTGGCCTAAGGGGCGACTAGCAGGCTTGGCCAACTTGTTTCTTCAAAGTGGCGGGGACTAATTCAGAAGGAAGGTTGAGGTAAGTTCTGACAGTGGCGCTATAAATGAACCAATCTGTTTATAAACAATTTGGGCTCGGCTTGGTAAATAGTTCGTTCATGTTTGTTTGTTTATATATAAGCCAAACTTGAGTCTTAATTTTAGGCTAATTTGATAAACAAGTTGAGCCCAAGCAAAAAAAAAATTGTTCGTGAACAATAGGGCTTGATACAAAACATGCCGAGCTTAGACTTGTTTATAACTTGATATATGTTTACTAAATAAACTCATTATTATGACATTACAAATATCTTAAAAATAACATCGTCCACATGAGACCACTTACCACTACCCATTAATTTTTCTTCTTTCCTCTAATATTTTTTAACACTCCCTCTAAACTGACCATGGAACACTTTTAGACTTAAGTTACATTATTTTTAATTACTCAAGCTATAGACAATGAATGATGAATGAATGGATATAATTATGTAAGTTGTAATTTGAACAATTTCTAATCACGGGTGGAATTAGAAGCATGATAAAAATGAGTATATTATTTTTTTTTTTTTTTTTTTTTGTTGACTTGATTTTTTGGTGATATAAGTATTTGATAATGCAATTTTTTTGGACCCCAAGCTAAAAAGTTTGACTTGAGCTCAAGTTTGAGCTTGATATTAAGCTTAAGCTTGGCTTGACTAATTAATTAAGCCAAGCCTAGTCGAGCTCAAACTTTTTGGCATTCTCACGAGCTCGAGTTCAAACATTGTTTTTAGGCTTGTCTCAAGCTCGAGCCAAGCTTGAGCATTTGATTTTTATTAATGAGCCAAGCTCAAACACACACTACTCAGCAAAGCTTGACTTATTTACGGCACTAGATCTGAGGAACTCAATGCCATCGTTTCATTTGTGAGGTACCCATAAACGTTTTAGGTGTATTTTAAATAGCATCACGACAATATTAAATCTCAAAATTCTAAAAATTTTAACTTTAGATCCAAAATAGCAAATAGTTAAAATTTTAATTTTAGATCCACATAATAGCAAATAAAGAAAGTTGTTATGTCTACAACATTTTCACAACAAATCATAGGAGGTAAGTTGTTATTGGTTCTAATTTGAATTCATAACTTAAATTACTTTTTTGCCCATCCATAATAGCAAATAAAAACTAGTCATCTATGATTTGTTGTGAAAGTTTTGTGAAAATGTTGTGGATATAGTATTTCTCAATAATTAAAGTATAAAAAGAAACATAGGCTTTAAAAAAAAAATCAAACAGTGCTTTAAACATTAAAAAAAATTGACACCTCTTCTAAAAAAAATAAATAATAATAATAATTTGATACCAATAATGCATAGAAAAGTTTTTACGTAAAATGGGTTTTAGTTTTGGGAAGGACCACCACCATATATGAGTGGACTAAATGACCTTTTTTTTTTTTTTTTTGAATATTTAGGCTTTTTTTTTTTGCCCCGGGGGGGGGGGGGGGGGGGGCGGGCGGGGAGGATGTGTTTTGTATAAATTTTTTCCCAAAATTCTAAAACCTTGGGTCCTGGTGAATTGATACAAACCGAGAACACCCCTAAGCATTATATATATAAAAACCTTCCAAAACAAAGAATAAATATACGATACTTTAAAATGGAGATATCTTTAGCAAACAACAGACCCTTATTAGCTTCCCCATCAACCATGGGCCAAAATGGGAAATTAACCCTCGATTTAATGCCTATAAATCTAGTCTCAAAGACTCGATTTTTATGGGTTGATCACGTCTGATGTGGTATTTTTTTCCACGTAGCGTCTACTTGGAAATCGAGTCTCTAAGACTCGATTTATAACCCAAAAATAATTACAATCATTCATACTCAGAAGACCCAAAATGCAGAAACAGCAAAAACGCAAAAAGAAAGAAAAAAAAGAAAGAAAGAGAGAAGAAGAAGAAGAAGAAGAAGAAGAAGAAGAAGAAGTGGAGATGCAAGCTCAAGATCTGAAGCCATCCACTCGAGCTGAAGCCACCCACGCTGACTTGAAACCCACCCACCCATGGTCCCACGCCGACCTAGGCCGCGCTGCCCAGGCCGTGTGGCCTAGGTTTCGCTGGCCTGGGTTGTGCGGCCAGGTCGCACTGGCCTGGGTCAGTTTGATTTTTAGAACATGAAAACCGACCCTCAAAGACTTGATTTATAGTCCAAAATCGAGCCTTTTAGCCTTGAGATGCTAGTAAAAAATATAGTTTGAAAACATGGTCTACTAATTATAATGTTTGAAAATCAGGGTTAATTTCCTATTTTGGCCTCAGCCATGAGAGTATTGAGTTGGAACTGTAGAGGTTTAGGCAAACCCTCTGCAGTTCTACAATGCCAGAAATTTGCCCTCGAATACAGACCTGATGTTCTTTTTCTTATGGAAACTCGGTTAGCAAAGGATAAAGGAGAAGGTATTTGGAGTAAATGTGGTTGGGAGTACTCAAGAGATGGACTAAGTGGGGGACTTTTGCTTGCTTGGATGCCCAAACAGAGACTATAGATTATCTATGCATCAAAGAACCTTGTGCACACTGATTTGCTGGACAACAAAGGTACACCCCTTTCTATCACTTTTGTTTATGGTCACCCTAAATATGCTAAAAGAAAGGAGGTCTGGTGTAAACTTAAGGAATTGAAATTGTTAACCCATCCAAATTGGCTCTATATTGGGGATTTTGATCAAATCCTCAGTAAGGAAGACAAATTTTCTTTTAATCAGGGCTCACTCTTAGGAGTGGAATCTTTTCATTTCCTTATCTCTGAATTGGCCCTATGTGATCTAGTTGCATTAGGCCAAAGATTTACTTGGATGAATAGAAGAGAAGAGGATAATTTTGTAATAGAGAGACTTGATAGAGCCTTTGCAAGTGTAGATTGGATAAAAACCAACCCTAATTATGCACTTAGGAACTTTCCAATCATTCAATTTGATCATGGTCCTATAATTCTAGACTTTGATCTCCAACAATCCTTTCATAGAAGGCCCTTTAGGTTTGAGTACATGTGGACATCTCACCATTTATGTAGGAATGTAGTCAAGCAAGCCTAGGATTTTAGATCTTTTGGGTCTAGAGCTTTTCAACTTAGAAACAAAATCTCAAATGTGAAAAGAATCTTCACAATCTGGAATAAAGAAGTAATTGGAAGAGTGGAACAGGATATTGCCCACAAACAAGATTAACTCCAAAAAGTGCAAAATTCCATCCACACAATTGATGATGTTAGAAAGGAGAAGGCTCTTAGAGAAGAACTAGAAATTCTGATGCATAGGGAGGAAGTGATGAGGGCTCAAAAAGCCAGAAGCAATTGGATAATATTAGGGGACAGAAACAAAAAATACTTCCAGATAGTAGTGAAACAAAGGAGAGCCAAAAATCGAATTTTGCATCTTAAAGCTGAAGACGGAAGTACTATTGAGGATCAATAGAGAATTTGTTGGTTTATCATTTCAAAAAGTCCTATGAAGGATCTATTAATGCTTTTTTTGAGCAGATTCTAAATGAATTACAAACTCTGCCCCCATTCCCCAATTATCCAATCAGCAGAACCTTGCGCTTAATTGTCCTATCATAAACAGGGAAATAGAACTCACTGTCTTCCAATTAGGCTCCCATAAAGCTCTTGGACCAGATGGTATTCCTACATTCTTCTATCAGGAGTACTGGGACACTGTAAAAAGTGATATCTTTAGCACTGTACAAGCTTTCTTTCACTCAGGATCCTTGCTCAAATCTCTTAACCACACCTTCATCACCCTCATTCCAGAGAATTTTAATCAATTTAGGCTTATTAGTCTGTGCAATGTCATTTATAAGATTATATGTAAGATCCTTGTCAATAGGCTTAAACCTTTCATGGACCAGTTGATCACACCCTATTAGAATGCCTTTATCAAGGGAAGAAGCATTGTTGACAACATTCTGATTGCCCATGAAATTTTTGACCTTCTTGGGAAAAAGAAAGGAAGGAAGAACTGTTTTGGGGCCTTAAAAATTGATATGAGCAAGGCTTACAACAGGGTAGACTGGAAATTCTTGAAAGCAGTGCTAGTGGCAATGAATTTCAGTCCTAGGTGGATAGGCTGGGTTATGGAGTGTGTTTCAACTGTCCAATACACACTTTTGGTTAATGGTAGTATGACTCAGACTTTCAATCCATCAAAAGGTCTTAGGCAGGGAGACCCTATGTCCCCATACCTCTTCCTTATGTGTGCAAATGTTTTATCCCTATCTCTCTTAAAAGCTGAACATAATAAGGATATTCAAGGGATTAAGTTAGGTAGAAATGGATGCTCTTTCACTCACCTATTTTTTACTGATGACTCTCTTCTTTTCTTCAAAAAAGATAACAGATCCCTTACTCATATCCAAAATATCCTACATTGGTATTGTACCTTATCAGGGCAAAGCATCAATCTGCCCAAGTCAGACCTATTCTGCTCTCCCAACATGCCTAGAGATGAACAAGATTCCCAGGCCAATTCTCTTCAGGTTAACTTGGTTCAATCCCTTAGTAAATACTTGGGTCTTGATCTTAAATTGAGAGGAAAGAGAGTTGCTGATTTCCAATTCTTGGTAGACAAGTTAAAATCAAAACTTCAAGAATGGAAAGAAAAGTTACTCTCCTAAGCAGGTAGAAATACCCTCATATCTTCTGTCCTCCAAACTATCCCGTTTTATACCTTCTCCTAGTTAGGGTCCCTGAAACTACTTGCAAAAACCTAGATTCAGTTGTTAGGAATTTCTGGTGGGGACATGACCAAGATGTTAAAAAGCTGCATTTGGTCCATTGGGATAAATTATGTCAAAATAGAAAGGAGGGTGGTATTGGTTTTAAGAAGTTCAGCCTCAAGAATCAAGCAATGCTTGCTAAGCAATTTTGGAGGATAAGCCAAAATCCTTAAACACTGGTAGCTAGAACTTTCAAAGCCAAGTACTTCCCAAGATGTTCCATTCATGAATGTGAACCTAAACCCCACCATTCTTGGTTTTGGAGGAGTATAATTAAAATGGACAACCCAAAGCTTAAGGAAGATGGTGGATTAGGAAAGGAAGGGATGTTCCTCTACACCATCCAAATCGGTTTCAATGCCCCACACAAAACCTGCAGAACCCAAGTCTTGTTACTGGTACTGTAGCTGACCTCATTGATCAAAATTTTGGTTTTTGGAAATTTGATCTGGTTAGAGCCATCTACATAGCCCCTTAATGCTCTGAAATCCTAAGCATCCCTATACCTAAGACTAATGATGTATCAGATAAGCTCATGTGGAAACACTCCTCATTTGGAGAGTATGAAGTCAGGAGTGCATACAATATACTCCTTAAGGATGAGGCCCTAAAGTCACCTGTTGAACTAAGACCTCCTCATATTCCAGCTGATGTGTGGCAGCTTATCTGGAAAGTGAAAACTCCTCACAAAGTTAACCTATTCGTGTGGAAACTTATGCAAGACTTTATACCTACTTTCCTTACCTTGAAAAATAGGGGAATTAGTACTAGGAGCATATGCCCTATATGTGATGAGGGAGATGAGTCTACTTCTCACTTGTTTCTCCATTGTGCCTTTGCTAGAGCTTGCTGGCATGGGTCTACCCTACCCATACATACATCAGACTTAAGCAATACAAGTCTACAGATCTGGCTTAGCAACATCATATTGAATTTCAAACAGATGGACCAAGTGAGAATGGACTACCTTAGATCTGTTTTCACATTCCTTTGGACAATCTGGAACCACAGGAACCTGGTGATTCATGATGGCATTACCCCTAACCCCATTGAAGTCATACTAACTGCTCATACCTTACCTTGCTGGTTAAAGGAAGCTTATGAAAAGAAAGAAAGCCATGACAATTCACATAGGGGAAACTATTCTGCATACCAGAATATTGGAGGACCTTGGGACTTGATTGTCAAGGTAGCAGGTGCCAGGACGAAGAGACCTAGGAGGACTGCTTTTGCATATGAGGCAACAGACTTACAAGGGATAGTCATTTTTTTGGGTACCGCCAGTAGTGGAGCATCTATAGCCAATGCAGCAGCTCAAGAAGCTTTAGTGGAAGTTGTTGTCAAAGCTAAAGGACTTGGTTTCTGCAGAATTTTGTTCATGTGTAGTAGTAGAAGATTAGCTCAAGTTTGTAACTTTAATTACACACCTAGTTGCAAAGTCCTTTTTGTTTCCAGGGCTATCCTAGGTTATGTCTACAGTGCTGCTAAGACTACAACTAATGTACCTGGTCCCAGTGGCAGAGCTAGGATCTAACTTTAGAGGGTAAAAATTACAATTGACATCATATTTATGCACATGCAAGTGAACATATACATATTGATATAGTATTTGAGATCAATTTGCAAAATAACAAATCATTCATGTGTATGCTAAAGCAATATTTGAATGCAAGAAAATTCAAAATAAAATAACATATTCATTATATTATATTTATCTATTAGGGGTTTATTTACATAAAAAATCATTTTGAAATTGTAACTATAAAAAATGTTATAAGTCTACTTACGAAATGGAAAGGTTTTTAGTTGTTAGATAGACATAAAATACAACTTAAAAAAATTTCTATTATTTTTGTTAACCTATATGTTATAGGTCTATTTATTTTAGATTAACATACCAACTTTTTTTTATCTTTAACAAACGTACGAGTAGTCTATGCTCTCAATCCTCCCAAGAAAGCAACTGCTCGTGTTATGTCTACGGTTTTGTAACATTTCATCATTAATAACAGTTTTATATTTTTACCTAAAATGCGTCTAGACTAGCTAGTAAGTAAATATTAACAGATTCCGCCCCCTGCTTGGTCCGTGTAGCTGGGTTCACCCAACTTTTGTATAGTGTTTGTTTCCTTTCCGTGTAGCTGGGTTCACCTAACTTTTGTATAGTGTTTGTTTCCTTTTCTGGTAAAAAAAAAAAAAAAAAAAAAAAAAAAAAAAACCCTAAGACTGCGGGTAGGGGTTTATATATAGGTCAATGATTGGGTCAAGTGCTCCATACATACATACATACATACATATATATATATATATATATATGCACTTGAGAGAGAGTGTCACCGAATCCGTAGATGGTTCTTGCATGAATCTTGTATAACAAAGACTACTCTTAAAATGAGCTGCTAAAGTCACAAAATGCATGACAATATTCTTCTAGACCAAATTTTCTCTGCACTCTGATGCACATAATTTCAAAGCTCTGTCTGCATCTTCACGATTTTTATATTTGAATATAGGGATTTTAGACTTTCCTATATTGATTGCTTCTCGTAAAGCTTTAAGGAGTGCTGGGATTTTAGACATTCCTACAATGGTAGCCAAACTATCCTCACTACTTGGGGGAAGAGAAGGGGGAGTAGTAGGGAGTGGAGAGGGAGGGAAATGTGGGGAAAGAGAGGATTGTGTTGTCTCATCGGCGTGAGATACACCCAGGTCCCAGGACAAGCGTAACAAATCCCATCATTATAATCATTACTATTACAACTCTCATACTATTTCCATCCATAACTCTTTTAATTTACACTTGAATTCTTTTGTATCTTTTGGGTTTTGAATATAAAAATAACAAAGCTTTATATAATGGGTCGAAACCCGTTTGCATGTAAGACTTGTAAGTTGACTTTTGAGCATAATACTTTAATTTGAAAAAATGGATATTGGTTGGCAGGGATAATTTATTACATTTATATTGGAATGAACTTTTGATTTATATGGTTTTTTATATAAGTGCATTGTGACTTTTGGTCTCATTAAGTACGATTCAAAGATTTTTCAAGTACGATTCAAAGTTCAAAGTTACTTCTTCCTAAAGTAATGTCTCTTTGAAATGGGTCAAGAGTTTACCAAATAATAATAATAATAATAATAATTATTATTATTACATTTATATTGGAATGAACTTTTGATTTAAATGGTTTTTTTATATGGGTGCATTGTGACTTTTGGTCTCATTAAGTACGATTCAAAGATTTTTCAAGTACGATTCAAAGTTCAAAGTTACTTCTTTGAATTCTTTGAAATGGGTCAAGAGTTTACCAAATAATAATAATAATAATAATAATAATATTATTATTATTATTATTATTATTACATTTGGGCTTAAAAGTCGTGGTTGCATAAAGTGGTACCCTATTGCCTTGAGCACAAGCTTATAAGGCATAGGGGGAGCGCTTCTCTAAGCGATGTGGGACTCTTGCACAATGAGCATGCCCACACTCACTAAGAGGACAAAGCCGTGCGGGTGTCAAGCCAAAAATCCAATATCGGCTACAAGGCAAGCCCTTGGCCTGAGGTGAGGCGAAAATCCCCAAAGCGGACAAAATATTGTGTTCCCACATTAATATTTTACTATTATATATTGACTCCTGTAATTTTCAAACTAAGTCTCTCTCTCTCTCTCAGTTTAAAAAAAAAAAAAAAACTTTCTCTGTGCCTCTCCTAGAAGCAATTTGACATGGAAGACATCACTACCACCACCGGCAAGTATTTTTTTTTTACACTTTACATGCACTTGATTTGTCTTTCAAATATGCATATAGTTTGGTTGTGTATTTTATAATCACTAGTCGCTAACCCGTGCGATGTACGGGAAAACTATTAGAAAATAATAAAACATGCATATATTAAAAGACAATTTAAGTTCATGTGTACTTGCAAGGGATACATACCTAAATAGTTCTTGCGGTAGAAATAAAAACCTTATCTTTGAGATAAAGAACTGATGTAAACAAACTAATCTTACATAAAACAAATTAAAAAAAAAAAAAAAAAAAAAACATAAAACTGATATCACGGGAAATTCAACCACATAGTAGTAATATATAAATCTCTTAAAACCTAAACCTAAACCTAAACCTAAACGTAAGGACTAAATATATAAACAAACTAACCTTACAAAAGCTGAACTTTATAAGCTAAAATCTATACCGTGAGTTGTAGATCTTGAATGCTATACCGTGCGTTTTGGGCTTCCTACATCTGGAGAGAGAGAGAGAGAGAGAGAGAGTTTGCAGAAACCAAAGAAAATCTCTCTATAACTTAAGAAACACAATATAATAAAATCAAAGAGATAAAATTTTCAGAGGACAAAATATTATAGATAATTTAAAATAATTTTGGTTTAATTCTTGAACACCGCAACTCCATAAAATTCATACTAATAATAATATTTTATGATAGCACAGTTAGAATTTTGGTTTAATTCTTGAACACTGAATTGGAAATTGATTATATGAGTATTCAATGGTGAACAAAGTACTATGTATTAATTAATATATAAACAACACTAACCTTACAAAAGCTGAACTTTATAAGCTAAAATCTATACTGTGCATTGTAGATCTTGAATGCTTTAGGGCTTCCTACGTCTGGAGAGAGAGAGAGTTTGCAGAAACCGTGGCTTTATATTTCTTAACTTGAGAGAGGGGTAAGGTTGCTAGGGTTTTAAGGAGTTATAATTTTTATTTATTTTTTATTTTTTAAATATTGTGCTGACGTGGAAAATTGTGGTGCCAGCAAAGGCTTCGGTTTTATATATATATATATATATATATATAGATTAGCAAGATTAAAATACAAATCCATTATGAGTTTAAGACTATCAAGATTGGTAGATCCAGCCAACAAAAAGCAAAGAAACACTATTCTTGCAAATAGATCATATAAACAATGAATAATTGAAGGTAACCAATATAGTCATACATTTATTTTACATAATAAATTTGTATCGAATTACAAATTTATCTACTTCAATTGTGTACATTTATGTTATAATAAATTTGTTTCAATAAACTAATCTTCATGAAATATGAATACTTCAACAAACAAGGATGCTAATTTTGTTGCAATAAATTTGTTGTAAAAAAAATTGCAAACTCATCTACTTCGATTGCGCACATTTATTTCATAATAAATTTGTTGTGAAATACAAATGAAGGTAATAAACTTAGTCATGTGTATTTTTCATATCATTTTTCTTTGCAAGTACTTTTCAACATTTTTTTTTTTTTTTTTTTTTACTTTTCTTAATTGTATCTTTATTTATTTACTCAATGAAAACTCCTATAATCCTACTAACATATGGAAATTTTAAAAGATTAAATTTTGTAAATTAAATCATTATCTTTTCTTTTTTATAAAAAGATTTTAATTGTTTGCACTATTTCATTATGTTTGCTTATGCAAAAATCTATATCAGTTATGCCCACCTTTATCTAAAAGATAGGTTATCAACAATTTTTTATTTTTGTATTTATCTTCAAGTACATTTACAACTTGAGATTAGATCATAGGGAATAATTTGATGAGATTTTATATTATAGTTTAACTTGAAATTGTACTATCTCTTAATAGTAAAATCAGTCGGAAAAACAAAATATAAATATTTGCAGCTAAACAATACTTTAAGGATGCCTACATTGAAAGCTACAAGTTCTCTTTTCCTCTCCAAGGTTATTTAACTCTATCATTTCTGTGGGGGGTAAAAGACCAGTAAGCCCATGTCGATATCTATATTGGGCCAAAGGCCCAGCCCAAGAGAAAAATCCCTCCTCGGTCGCGGGGAGGAGAAGCCCTTCCTCGGCCACGGGGAGAGCCCTCCTCGGCACAGTGTAGCCGAGGATAGAGGAGGTAACTTGCCACCGGTAGTGACACTCCCTATCATCCCACGGAGCGGGAAAAGTACTAAAGCAGAAAAGGACAACGAAAGTGTTTAAAGGAAAGGCTGTCATTATTGCATTCAGTGCCTTGTGCCTGACACAGCCATACTTCTTTGTCCTTACAACCACTCCCAACAACTGGACGGAAGGGCTGATGGGACAAGTACCTACCTTAGGGACCCCATTCAGAGGAAGAAAACTACTATAAAAGGGGAGTAAAGAGAAACAGAGAAGGGGGGGTGAAGACCCCCCAACACACAAGAGGGACCAGAAAGGGCTCCCGGAACTGTACTGAGGACCAATTCTCCCAGATGAACTCAGTCCATCTCATCCTATCGAGTAAAGCACCATGATAACTGTTGTCTATACACCAAAACCTAGCTCTTTGGCCTACTTTCTACAAATTCATTGTACCGGGTTCGCTGATCTAAAGTCCCACGCATATTGGGCTAGATCAGAAAAATCAGACCCTACAATTTCTTTTTCTTTTCTTTTTGTTTTTCTATTTCATTATACACATATATTTGATAGGATCTTTTTCTTTTTTTTCTATTTCATAATACACACATATTTGATAGGGTGAAATTCGGTGCCTCCTCCCTTGCTTTCAAAGAAAAAAAAAAAAATCAATTCTCATGTAAGTCTCTCTATTTTTATTTTTTAATGTTTAGTAATTTATATTTTTTAATGTTTAATAATTTAGGTTTTTCTTAATTCTTACCTATTAAATTGAGGTTACCACTTAAATAAGCTTTCAAATATTTTTTTATCGTTTTTAATTATTGAATTCAAGATTTTTTTTAAAAAAAATTTAAATATGCGGTGGTGATTACTTGAGCTTTAAAGCTTAATATATTATTTTGCAGACTCCCTTTATATTTTTTTAGCCATCTCTTTTTATACTAGTTACATAATTAATTTTGGACTTATATATGATTTTTTTCTTTAAAAAAAAACTTGATTTTACACTCATGCATTCATTATATAACTTAAAATAAAAGATTACTTCTCTTTCTTTATTTTAATTATCTATTTTATTATTTAATTTTAATTAAATTAAAAACTATTTTCTTATTTTCTTTAGTTTACACATGATTCTTGATTAAGCTGTGCATCGCATGGGCATAATAGTAGTATATATAAAACCTAAGCCTTTGGCTTTTGGTTGACTTCTTCACAATTTTTCATATCAGTATTTTTTATTTATATTTTTTAATTAGATTTGGAACTTTTAAGATGTTTTCAAACGCAAACACCTCCTCTCTTATACAGTTCTATTTTGTTTTGGACTCTTCTTTCTCTCCTTCTCTAATTCTCTGGTCACTACATCACTATTAGGGTTTTTTAAAAATTAAATTGAATACTACCGCATGATAGACTCATGCTCATTCCTCAAATACCACAATCACCACACCAAACCACAAAGCAGTCTTCATAATCGTTTTCCCTGACTGGTGTGGATGTTAAGGTTGTTATTTCATTTTTTTTTTCTTTGAGGAACTTTAGGGTCATTATTTCTAGGTGTGCGGATTTGCTTGCTCTCTATGGAGTTCCTAATGTTTCAATAGCTACGCATAAGCAAAAAGTGATATTACTTTTGACCATGTTATGGAATTGAAGATTAAGTATTTTGATACAATTCCAGTTACTGCTTGAATTCCAACCAGTGTTTTTCCAGCCTAGACGACTCAAGAACCTTTTTAGAATTCACCAAGTTGAGAGCATGGGACATGAAAGTTGTAATTAAATCTCTCTAAAGAACAAAAACTCATTCAATTTTGGATTATTGGTTGATTTGTGCAGGTGAACTCTTACTTTTGACCATGTTACGGAATTGAAGATTAAGTATTTTGATACAATTCCAGTTACTGCTTGAATTCCAACCAGTGTTTCTCCAGCCTAGACAACTTAAGAACCTTTTTAGAATTGACCAAGTTGAGAGCATGGGACATGAAAGTTGTAATTAAATCTCTCTAAAGAACAAAAACTCATTCAATTTTGGATTATTGGTTGATTTGTGCAGGTGAACTCTTATTTGTGTGTGTATATATATACACACATCAACATTTTTTATTTATATATATTTTTTTAAATTTTATTTAGGGCTTTTAAGATGTATTCAAATGCAAAAACCTCCTCTCACATTTGGTTTTTTTTTACTCTTCCTTCCCTCCTTCTTTAATTCTCTGGTCACTAGATCACTATTAGGGTTTTTTTAATTATAATTTTACTATTTTTTTGTTAATAAGAATTTTCAATTTTTTCTGTTATGTAGTCATATTTTTTTTTTTTGTTTTTGTTTTTATTTTCAGCTTCCCGGGGCATTGCACAAACGGCATGAAAATAGCTATCAATGCATTGTAATATGAAACAAAATGTTCTACGGATTTGTCAAGATGGCATGGAATAATCAATAAAGTTCATATGTACAATGCTTGAATATAAGATTGCTTTATTTTTGCACTTTCTTATGGTGTTTTGCCAGCTTTTACTTTTTTGTATGGTGTGGAAGAAATTATTTGATTAATATTTGGTTTCTTCGGTTACCAAGCATCTTAATAAGGGCATAAATGGTGCAAATATTTGTTTTGCACCCAGCAATGTATCTAAATTCTTTACTCTTTCTTTTGGCTTTTTAGAAGTTTTAAAATCTAAATTTTGGGTTCATATTTTGCAATATATGAAATTGTCTTGACAAATTTCAATTGCTATAATCATGGATTATTCTTTTGAGGTAACCTATCTTACTCTTATATTTTTTCTATTATGTAGTCATATGTTTTTTTGCTGATTTTTCAAATTTTTAAGCCTTTAAGAAGTTTAACAACTTAATTTTTTGATTCAATTTTTGTAATATTATATTTTTGTTTCTATTATGTAGTCATATATATATATATATATATATATTTTTTTTTCAATAATTTCTAGGCATTGATTCTTTACTCTTTCTTTTTGGCTTTTTAGAAGTCTTAACATCTAAATTTTGGGTTCATGTTTTGCAATATATGAAAATGTCTTGACAAATTTCAATTGCTATAGTCATGCATTATTCTTTTGAGGTAACCTATTTTTCTCTTCTTTTTTTTTTTTTTTTTTTTTTTTTTTTTTTTTTTTCTATTATGTAGTCATATATTTTGCCTTACTGTTTGAATTAATTTGATTTAAATTTTATAAATTACTGTTATTTAAAAAAAAATATTTTTCATATATATGACCCTTTTTGCATTTTTACTCTATTTTTTATATTGCTTTTTACGTTGCTGGGTCTTGAATCTTGATGAACAAGCTTAGGTTATGTGTTAACCTTATAAATTTGTTCTTTAAATTTTTATTATTTAAGAACCAAAAAAAAGGGTGTTGATATGTTTCTTGTGGCATTTTTCTCAATTACATTACCTAAAGGCAAGAGCCTTTTTCTCTCGCCAAGAATAAAAGTTGGAATCATAAGTAGATGAGAGGCAAGAAGGTGGCAGCCGAGGCTATGCAGATAATAGTAGCATTCCAAGTGCTTCCTAGATTGGTCGTTTTCTATCTCGATTACAACTCTATGGCCTTTCAACTGGCACATCCTTCTTCTTCTTTTTACATTCATATATTCCAAAATCTATTCTTTCTAGTGCATTTATTTGTCTTCATTCTCTAACAAAGTCAATTTATTCATTTGATAAGCCTTTTTGTTGTTGTTCTTTTATGTGTTAAACTATTATAACTATTGCCTATAACACTAAATTAGCTTTTCCAGATCTCAAAAAAAAAAAAAAAAAAAAAAAAATATTTTCCAAAACCTATTGCTCTAGATTAGTGACTCTTTCGAAGTGTCAGTGCCATTTCTGAGTGTAATTAATTATTGTTTTCTATATAAAAACTTCTATAGTTTTTATTTTCTTATTTTTGGGTTTTTTGGTTGCATTTTATATGGCAAGAAAAACCCCATGATTTTGCAAACAAATTGAGCAATGGGAGGGATTATATTATATTAAAAAAATGATTGAGACCTTAATTTTCATTAAAGAAAGGATGCCATTGATAATAGACATGGCATGCCTAACATTATTGGTGTTAGTATTTTTTCCCTCTTATATTGCAACTTATCTTTTCAAGTGATCATAAATTTAGGCAAATTTAAAATTTAAAATTTTTGTTCAACTAATCCGTGCATCGCACGGGTTAGCGACTAGCTATTATTATTATTATGAGACTTCTAGTTTGACAATCGATTTATTCCTATCATGGATTTATGTTAAAACAAAAACCTTTGATTTAATCAAAGGCCTTGAAAACAAAGGGGCAAAATTTGGCTACAACTTCCACTAAAAAAACTAACATGGCTACATATTTATAAAATTCAATTGTTAGATTACATGTTCTTTATGTTCTTAACATGCAAGTCAAATTCTGTGTTAGTTGAATGTTATTTATTATTCGATCTATAAACTTATTTTTTATGCATAATTTTAGATTACAAAAGCTTGAATTTAAACATTTGATTGATGACATAGCTATTGATCTTTAATTTTTTTGAAATTTTGCATGTATGAAGGGTATAATAAGAAAATGTAATCCAATGGTGGATGTATTTAACGAAATTCATATCCAAGAAAAAGATATTGAGTAGAGTTGTAGCCATTAGTTCCAACCAAGTTTGTAGCCAAAGTTTGTCCAAAAGGAAGATTCATTTTCACACTATATATGTTATGGCTTTAACGGTTTCTTTACTCACAAAATTTAACTGGCTCTAATTTCCCTAAGTCAAGTCTATTGGTTATGGATGTACTTTATACAAAAGGTGTGGGCACACTACAAAAAAACTGGTCTAAAGCCACGTTCTTAAAACGCGTCTATAGCTCCCAAAAACACGAGTATAGGTCCATTTATCCTATAGCAACATTTTCTATAGTTGTGTTTTTAAGTATGGCCTATACACTGTGGCAATAGATTGACAAGTCTATTGCTGCATTTTTAAAAGCGT